>NC_060950.1:64822979-64867583 GCF_022045245.1 Lucilia cuprina | reverse complement strand
TGCTTCAACAATTAAATGAGTAGAGCAGCATATAGAAAGAACAAAAAAATTAAAAAAAAAAAAGTAAAACAAATTTTAAATGCAAAGCACATGTAAAAAAGGGAAAAATTTTAAATATTTCTATATTTTTAATAAAACAAAAAAAGTAGTAAGTACTAATAGTGCTAGAGAAAAAAGAACGTAAATAGAAAAAAAACTAACTAGAAGCCCTTTTAGAGAATTTTGTTGAAACTATGCAAAGGTATTTTGAAAAATTTTTTATATAAAATAGTTTGGTCAGTTGCTGGGCGCCCAACCCTTTATGAAAAAACACTTGCTGTTATAGAGAACAACTTTTCCGCATATATGTGTTTTTTCAAGGGGGTTGTATACAAATGAAATTGAAAAGAGGTAAAAATTTATGATTAATTTAAGCGGAAGTTTTCATTTAATAAACCATTGTAAGTAAAAGGTTTTAAGCATAGAGTCACAGCACAAACTCATTCATTCATTTGTTTCTATTTTGACTTCATTTTTATAGTTTTTTTTGTTATAATTTTTAAAATAAAATAATATATTATTATATATCAACATTTACATTGTTATGCTAATATGCATTTATAAATATGTGATTTAAAATAATTTTTTTCCTAAAATTTTTTTTTACAGGAAGTTTAGTTCAAAAAGTCATGTACACACATTACAAAAATAGTTAGTGTAGGTCGTCGTTTATTTGTTCATTCCAAAAAAAAGAGGAAATTACTATGAAATCATAATCAAGTAATTAAGCAATTAAAGTATATTTTTGTTTAATACAATTATTAAACAAATTTTTAAACTAATTAATTAAATTTATGGTCATACTTAGTGTGGGCACAATAAAGCATTTCTTAAACTTTCTATTTTAATTGCAAAAGAAATTGAATTTTTTTCAATAATTAATAAATAGAGTGAAATTTTTGTCATAAAAAGCTTTAAAAATGATCGAAACAGTTCAAATACTTGTTCAACATAAATATTTATACAAATTTTTTAACACTAAAAAACTGTTTAAAAAAAGCTTTTTCTTAAAAGTTTAAAAACTTTTTCTTAAAAGTTTTAAAGCTTTTTCTTAAAAGTTTGAAAGCTTTTTCTTAAAAGTTTTAAAGCTTTTCCTTAAAAGTTTCAAAGCTTTTTCATAAAAGTTTAAAAGCTTTTTCTTAAAAGTTTTAAAGCTTTTTCAAAAAAGTTTTAAAGTTTTAAAGCTTTTTGCTAAAAGTTCCTGATAGTTTAAAAGCTTTTTCTTAAAAGTTCAACAGATTTTTCTTACGAGTTTTAAAGCTTCTTCCTACAAGTTTAAAAGCTTTTTCTTAAAAGATAAAAAGCTTTTTGCTAAAAGTTTAAAAGCTTTTTCTTGAAAGTTTAAAAGCTTTTTCTTGAAAGTTTAAAAGCTTTTTCTTAAAAGTTCAACAGATTTTTTTACAAGTTTTAAAGTTTCTTCTTACAAGTTTAAAAGCTTTTTCTTAAAAGTTTAAAAGCTTCTTCTTACAAGTTTAAAAGCTTTTTCCTAAAAGTTTAACAGCTTTTTCTTACAAGTTTAAAAGCTTTTTCTTTAAAGTTCAAAAGCTTTTTCTTAAAAGTTCAAAAGCTTTTTCTTAAAAGTTCAAAAGCTTTTTCTTAAAAGTTTAAAAGCTTTTTCTTACAAGTTTATAAGATTTTTCTTAAAAGTATAAAAGCTTTATGAAAGTTTTTTGTAAAACCTTTATGAAAGTTTTTTTGCAAAAAAAAAGCTTTTTTAAAGCTTTATTAAAACTTTTTTGGAAGAGCTTTAGCTAACTTTGTGAAAGCTTTTTGTTAAACTTTTATGAAATCTTTTTGTAAAAACTTATAATTAAAATTTTTTTGTAAAAACTGTTTGTAAAAGCTTTTTGTAGAAACTTTTAAAATCACTAAAGCTTTATGAACATTTTATTACATTTTTAAAACTTTTTTTTTAAAAACAGCTTTACAAAAGCTGTTTGTAAAAACATTACAAAAGCTATTTGTTATAGCTTTAACTTTTCTAAAAGCTTTACGAAGACTTTTTGTAAAAGCTTTACGAAAACTTTTTGTAAAAGCTTTACGAAAACTTTTTGTAAATGTTTTATGAAAGTTTTTCTTTGTAAAAGCATTATGAAAGCTTTAAATTTAATAAACACTAAAGCTTTATAAATATTTTATTTAAAGCTTGACGAAAACTGTTAGTGATTTTTCGTAAAAGCTTAGTAAAAGTTTGCTTAAAAGCTTTAGGCAGCTTTATCTTAAAGCTTTAAAATAACTATAATTAAAGATTTTTCTATAAATGCTTTAACAAAGCCTTTTTAACTTTAGCAAAATCTTTTTAAAAGCTTTGAAATATTTTTAAAATCTTTACAAAATTTGTACTAGCAATAGAAAAAAAGTAAAGCTTTACAAACTCTAGACGATTGTCGACAAAAGTTACACAATGATTTCGAATTCCCGTTCAAACAAGTTATATGTTAATTTTTTTCTATAAATAAATTTCTAAACCAATTACTCATTATAAGCTTTTTTTGAAATTTCTTAAGAAATCAAAAACAAGTGTTATAAATATATTTTTAGCTTGAAAACACGTTGCTGCTATAATAAAACCACAATTTCTAGTTTGTGGCTGTTTATGATTTTCTTTTCAAAATCCGTTTAACTAATTAGTTTAGACATGGACGATAACAACATTGAGTCAATCATTATGTTTTTTTTTTTTTTTAAATTTCCAATTTGCTATTCCAAACACAAAACCAAAAAAAAAAAAGAAGTCTAATTGCTTTTAACTGCTACTACTACGACTACTAATAGCTATACAACAACTACTGGTCTTAAAGCTTTACATTTGTTTAGCAATTATGGTCATAAATCATAAGGATCAGTTATAGAGGTGCCTATTCTTTTGGCCATATGCTAACGTTTTATAAATTTGCAAGAAATTTTTTAAGGCCTGCAAATTGTTTCTGTGAAAATTGCGTGTAAAAGTGACATGTTTTTTTTTACAATTATGCTTTAATTATTTTTAAACTGGCTTTTTTTTACACATGGTGTTAACTAGTGTTAAATTGGCGCCAATTGTTGTAAAGTCTTATTTTGACATTGATCATACAGTCACGCAGAATTAGGAGTGTCATCTTTATTAGGTTCTTTTTTCGAAACTAATTTGTTATTAGTTTAATTATAACTTTGGCTAAAGTATCACTACAAACCCAACCTTAAAGCTTTTGCTTTAGCAAATAAATTCTTTAATAATTAAGAATTATACAAAGAAAACCTACTCATTGTTGTTTTTCTTGTTGTTTTCTCTCTAGAGATGTTAGTTAGAAGACGCCTACTTTCTTTGTAAAACAAAAAGTTTCAATTGAAGATGACACATATCTTTGAGAAACAGGAAACGTTTTTAAATTTTACCTAATGAATCGTTTTGTTCTAAAGCTGAGCGTATACAAGCATTTTTAAGAAATTTCTTTCAAAAAAATCATAATTGTTTATTAGTATAAAAAGCTTTTAATTTCTTAAATATAAAAGCTTTTTTTCCCAAAACCTTAGGTTTTACTTATCTTTCATCTTCAAATCTTTATTTAATTAAAATCTTTATTAAATACAGTTTAAGGTTAACTAAAGCTCTTTCTTTGAAAGCTTTAGAAAAACGAGCTTTTTGTACAAAACTAAAGAAAGTCTTTAAATTGAATTTAAACTTCAATTTCTTAAGCTAAACTAAATCAATTGGTTTTAAAAACTCTCTGAAAGTGTAAATTAAATTAACTAGTTTTATAGAAAAAAAAAGTTTTATAAAAAAGCTTTCAATCAAAAGCTTTTCTTATTAAATCAAAAATTTACATTGTTTTTGATTTTAAAAGATTTCTAAAATTGAAATTTTTGAAATATTATGAATACAGTTTTAATTACAATAAAAGCTTTTGTTCTTTGATAGATTTCGAAGAAAAAAGCTTTTAGTAAAAAGTTTTTTGTAAAACTTTAGGTTCAAATTAATCTTTAAATTAAGTTTTTAAACAAAATTTTTGTTTTTACTAAAGACCTTTAAGATGCTAGATGATAGCTTGGGAAAGAAAAAAGCTTTTAACTTAAAGCTCTTTTTTGCTTAAAACTTCGTTTTTCGATTAACTATTTTTTTTTGGTAATTTTTAGTGAACAATAGATAAAATTGTTTTCTTTTAAAAAAAAACGATTTACTCGTTAAAAGCTCAAAAAAAGCTTTTGCTTAAAAATGCCTAAAAAATGAATTTTTTTATTTAAAACAAAATTTTAGGAAATTTTAGAAAACTTTATATAAAATTTTTTTAGTTTTTTTTGTATTTTTTGTTAAAAAAGCTTTTATTATTGAAAGCTTTACTTGTTAAACCTAAAAGCTCTAAAAAGCTTTTGTATTAAAATGTTTATAAAATGAAATTTTTGCTTAGAATAATACAGTAGAAGCTGCCTAAAAGCTTTTTCTTTGTAACGCTTTAGAGTAAAAAGCTTTTAGCAAAAAGCTTTTGGCAAAAAACTTGTAAATCTCATTAAAACGTTTAATGTAATTGAAACTTGAAAGTTTTAGTCAAAATTTTGGATTTTTTGTTAATATAAAAACCAACTTTTTTTAAAAGCTCTTTGTGGAAAAGCTTTTGCTTTCAAAGTACAAATATTGCTTGTTTTTTAACATTTTCTTTTCAAAATATGTAGCAGATGTTGAAAGACATTTGTTATAGGCAAAAAAAAAGCTAAATTAGAAAGTTTTAAGTAGAAAAGCTTTTATGACGAAATTAATTTGTTAAAATGTTAACAAATTTGGACAGCAATAAGGTATTTAAAGCTTATTTTCTTAAAGCCTTGAAATGATTAAGTTTATGTCCAACAATTAAACAGATTTTTTTAAATAAATTTTTTTAACAAATTCCAACAACTGTTGCAATTTTCCTAATTAAGCTTTTAGGGCAAATCTGTTGAAAAAAAAAATAAACACATTTGTTTAAATTTTACAATAAATACTTGTTTTTATTGTTTATATATTATATACTTTTAGTAAATTGTTTACATGTTGAAAAATTTTTATTAAAACGTAAAAAGCTATTTTAACAAAAAAAAAACTTTTTTTTTTATTTTTGCAACTATAATGAAAACAAAAAACTATTGTTATCTACTATTTCAACAATTTAGCTATTTATTGCAATTACAATAAAACTTATAAACAAAATAGATAGCAGGCAAAAAGCCAACAAAACTAACGGAAAATCAATTTACAAAATTTTAACTAAAATAAATAAAAAGCTTTTACAACACGTGCCTTTCACTAGAATTCTAAAATTTTTAATTAAAAACTTTTTTCTTAGCTTCTTAGAACATTTTAACATAAATTACTTTTAAAAGCTTTATGGTGGGAAAAAAAGCTTTAATTTCTTTTTGAAATTTTGTTTCTGTCAATTAAACAAATTGTTTAAATGTTTTTTATTATATTCTTCCATTTTTCAGCAAGTTCTTGGGAAACTTCAAGCAATTTGTTGTCATTTTTATGCAAAAACATGTTTCTTTTTTTTCTAAGGAAAATACTAGAAAAGTGTAAGAAAACAAAAACCTCCAAAATGTTTATATATCTACAATTTACAAGTTCAAGGTTATAGTTTTATTTTTATTATATGTTTTTTTTTTGTCGTTTCTGTTTTTGCAAAATATTTCAAGGCAAATGTATAAATTTAAAGTGTAAACTATGCAACATAGAAAAAAACTAAAATAGAATTATAAAAAAAAAATATGTAAAATGTTTAAGTAAATAAAATGTAAAAATGGGGGAAGAATAACTAACAAAAATATTCGAACTTAAAACTTTTTGTAGCTGCAGTTTTTTATAAATTTTTTAAGTTTTTTCTAAAATTTATAAAAGTTTAACTGTTTCTACTTTAGTATGAGTAATTTTGTTAAGATATAACTATTAGTTTAAAAGTTTTGAGTTATAGAATATATAGATTTCAGGCAGTTTTGAAAAAAATGGAAAATTCGAAATTATTACAAAAATGTCGAACTTTGAGCTTTCGTTTCAAAAGTTTTAAAAAACTTTTCCAATTTTTTAGTTAAATATATGAAAGTTTAACTTCTTCTGCTTTAGTATGAGAAATTTTGTTAAGATCTGGCTATTAGATCAAAAGTTTGAAAGTTTTAAAAAATTCAATAATTTTTTAATTTTTTTATTTTATTTATTTATTTTTTTTTTTTTTTTTTTTTTTTTTTTTTTTGACAAAAATTTGAGAAATTTTCAAACTTCTTTGTTAAATTTCTAAAAGTTCAACATCTTCTGCTTTAGTAAGTGAAATTTTGTTGAGATATAACTATTTGATCAAGATTTTTGATGTATTGAACTTATGAATTGAACTTATGAATCTTAGTTTTAAAAAATTCAATAATTTTTTTTTGACAAAAATTTGAGAAATTTTCAAACTTCTTTGTTAAATTTCTAAAATTTCAACATCTTCTGCTTTAGTAAGTGAAATTTTGTTGAGATATAACTATTAGATCAAGATTTTTGATGTATTGAACTTATGAATCTCTTGGCAGTTTTAAAGTAATAAAAAAATTTCGATTTTATTGCAAAAGTGCTGAACTTTGACATATTTTCAAACTTTTTTGTTAAATTTCTTAAAGCTCCATAGCTTAAGCTTAATTGAGGCAAGTTTTGCAAAGATCTGTCAATTATGTCAAAAGTTTGAAAGTATTGAAAATGTTAATAATTTTTTTTTTTTGCAAAAATTTTCAAACTTTAACTTATTGTAACTAGAGTTTTACAAAAATTTTCAAACTTTTTTGTTAAATTGCTGAAAGCTTGACATCTTCTGCTTTAGTAAGAGAAATTTTGTTAAGATTTGCCATTTAGATTAAAAGTTTGAAAGTTTTGAAAAATTAAATCATTTTTTTTTTTGCCAAAAATTTTCAAACTTTAACTTATTGTAACTGAAATTTTACAAAAATTTTCAAACTTTTTTGTTAAATTGCTGAAAGCTTAACATCTTCTGATCTGGTAAGAGAAATTTTGTTAAGATTTGTCATTTAGATTAAAAGTTTGAAAGTTTTGAAAAATTAAATAATTTTTATTTTTTTTTTTTTTTTTTTTTGTTTTTTGCCAAAAATTTTCAAACTTTGACTTATTGTAACTAGAGTTTTACACAAATTTTCAAACTTTTTTGTTCAATTAGTGAATGCTTAACATCTTCTGCTTTAGTATGAGAAATTTTATTAAGATCTAGCTTTTACTTCAAAAGTTTTAAAGTTTTGAAAAATTAAATAATTATTTTTTTAATTTTTTAACTTCAACTTATTTTAACTCAAAATTTTACAGAAATTCTCCTTTTTTTTGTTAAATTAATGAAAGATCTACTCCTTAAGCTTTAGTTTAGAAAATTTAGAAAACATCTGGCCATTAAATCGAAAGCTTGGAAGTATTAAAAAAAAAGATATTTTTATTTTTGAAAAAAATTTTCTATTTTTGTCTTATTGTAACAAAAGTTTCACATAAATTTTTAAATCTTTTCGTTAACTTTTCGAAAGATCAACTCCTTATAATTTCATGGTACAAATTTTGTAAAGATCTGTTAACTATATACAAAGTTTTATGTTAATGAAGGTGTTACAAAATTGTAATTTATTTATTTTTCTTATAAATTCTTTAACCCTTAAACTGCACGTTCATTTAATTTCTTTTCTAATTAATTTAATTTAAACTTTTTTTCACTATTGATTAATAATTAATAAATACCCCAAAGGATTGTGTTTTTTTTTATACTCTAGTAATTTTCTATAAATTTTGATTGATTTTGACATTTTCGAAATATCAATTGCATTTTTAGAAATCTAACAAAAATTTCAGCAAAAAAAAAAAACTATCGTATTACCTTAAACTACCTGAAGTATTTTTTCTATTCTTACAAATTCCAGCAAAAACTAATATTTTTTCTATTAATTATTAAAGGAAAATTAATGACAAAAATATCCTTTTTTAAAATTACCAACAATTTTACTTGCCTACACACACGCGCGCTTACTCACACACACACATATTTGGCTAAGCATCTCTTTTTTTGGGCAAAAAATAAAAACTGACCCATTGTGTCAAAATCATAATAATTTCTTTGTGTTTTTGTACCCAAAAAAATTCTTTTAAATTTTGTCAATCACTTTTCTTCTTTTCTTTTTTTGGTTTGATTTACAAAATATTAAAAATCATTATTTTACTAACAATTGAATTGATGTTATTTTTTGGTTAACAAGCAAAGAATTTTCTTATAAAAATTATGATTTTGCTCTCTATTAAATTTGACATATTTATGAAGTGTTTTTCTAATTCTTTTCTATTCAATATTTTAATATGTTTTCCAAAGAAGAAATAAATGAGAATTTTACTACTGTTTCTTAAAAGCAGCTGCATGTTAGGAAAAAAAAGCAAAGAATTGTTGCATTAAATATGAATAATAGTTTTGATTTTTTGTTATTGTTTAACAGGATTTTGTGGTAAAAATGTTGAGTAGTTGGTTGCACAGATTTTGAGTTGTGTAAATACAAAAAAAAAATAATTGTTTTAAAATTAATAGAAATTAAAGAGCAAAATATTACCTAGAGTTTATAATACAGATTTAAATTAAAAAATTACTTACAACCAAAAGCTTTTCAACTTAAAGCTTTTAAATTTTACTAATTTTATATTTAACAAATAAAGTTAATCTTCTGCTATATAAATTAACTAAAATTGTATGAATATCTTAATACTTAATCCAACAAAAAACTTTAACCTTCTTCTTTATACTTTTAACAAAATTATGTAGAATTAGGTATATAAATATATTTCAAACTAAAAGCTTTTGTGCTTAAAGCTTCTAAATTTTCTTGATTTTATTTTTAATAAAAAACACTAAAGGTTTAAATCTCAATTTTACAAGAAAATCGTTTAATTTTTTCATATTTTAACTTTTAACCTAAAAGCTTTTAAACTTTAAGCTTTTGCAAAAGCTTATTATTATATTAAATCAAAAGCTTTTATTTCCCGCTTTATACTTTTAACAAACCGTTTTAAACTATTATTTTTTATTTCTAACCGAAAGCTTTTGTATTAAAAGCTTTTCATACTTCCCATTTTTGCTGTTATTAAAAAGCTTTAATCTTAAGCTTATTATATTTTACCAAAAAACCTTGAAAATTGTATTAAATTATTATTACTTTTAATTTCTAACTAAAAGCTTTTGTACTAAAAGCTTTTCATATTTCATATTTTTGCTGCTATTAAAAAGCTTTAATATTAAGCTTATTATATTTTACCAAAAAACCTTGAAAATTATATTAAATTATTATTACTTTTAATTTCTAACTAAAAGCTTTCGTATTAAAAGCTTTAAAATTTTTTAATTTTTACTATTAACAACAAGCTTTCATCTTAAGCATTCTATATTTTATCAAAAAACTTTTAATATTTTATTGAATTGTTATCAAAAATTTATTAAATAACATTTTTATTTTGATTTTAATTTCAAGCTAAAAGCTTTCGTATTAATAGCTTTTAAAATTTTTTATTTTGTCTGTTAACAAATAGCTTTAATTCTGCTCTTCTTAAATTTAACAAAAAATCGTCGAAATTTTTAATAATTTAATAATGTAGCTTAAAGCTTTCCAATTAAAAGCTTTCTTAAACAAATTTTATTATGTTTAATAATTATAGTTTATTTTTGATATTTTTATTTTATAGAATTTATTTATAAATTCTTGTTATTTTTACTTTAAAAGTAAAAGCTTTCAATTTTAGAGCTTTTAAAAATATATTTTTTTAACTTGTAACAAAAAGCTTTTATTGCTTAGTATTTATTTAAGACAAAAATTTCTTAAATTATATGTACTTTAACGTTTAAGCTAAAAGCTTTTATATGTAGAGCTTTTAAAATATTTCAATATTCTTTTTAATAAAAAGCTTTCTTTTTCTATTACTTATTTTTAAAGAAAATATTTAAAATTTTATTTAAAATTATAAAGAAATTTTGAAAAATTTTAACTTTTTCTTTTATTACTACTTTCTATGTGAAAGCTTTCTTAGTTAAAGCTTTTTAATTTTTGTTTAGTTTAACTTATTGAAAAGCTTAAACTGTTTACTTTTCGAATTTATACAAAAAATTTGACTTGTGCTTTATTTTTTATGGTTTTTAAGCTGTTTTAAGAAAAAGCTTTTTTTTATATATTTTTTACTTGAGAATATTTTTGCTGTTTTATTATTTTAGTATTAAAGTGTTTTATGTTACAAGACATGTTTTGATACATTTGATTTGTTGTTTTTTTTTTGTGAAATTTTGTTGTTGTTGTTGTTGTTTCCCCTAACAATTTAACATGAACTTTACAACTGTTTGTCTTCTTATTATGAATTAAATTGACTTAATGATGTGATGCCAGTGATTATGTGAAATAATATTAAAATAATTTATTAAAAAGAACTTTTTTTAAGGTTTTTTAAAAAAACTTGATTTAAATTTAAAAGTTTTGTTTTTATTGTAAAGTTTAGCAGTGGGTTTTGGTATACGATTTTTGTTTCTTAGTTCAATGACTTGTTGTTTTTGTGGTTTTGTAAAAGTTTATAGTGTTTTAGTGAGAGGTGTTTGTTTCTTTTTAAAGTTTAGTTTATATTTAAACTAAATCGATAATTAATTATATGTTTAATAGTTTAGTTTTTGTTTTGTTAGAAGGTAAATGTTATATAAAGTTTAAAATAGTTAAAGATTTTAAAAGCTTTTAAAAGATTTCCTGGTTTGTGTTTGTAGTTTGAATGAAAATTTCCATTTTTAGAGAGTTTTTCGGAGATGTATGAGAATATTTGACAGAGGTTATGTTTTAAGGTTATGTTATACATGTTCTTAGGGAACTAGAAAACAAGTTTTTGAAATGTTGTTGTTAAAAGCTTTTAAGACAAACGTACTCGGTTTTTTTCACCAGAAATCTTTTCTTTTATAGTTTTTTCTTAAAAAAAATCATTTTTAAATTATATTATTATTGAACTCTTCCTCTCACTTTTTATCACTCTCTCCCTATCTCTCTCTCTCACACAATTCTCATCACGTATGCGCATGCGTGTGTGTGTCTTTATTTTAACATTTTAAAGTCTTATTTATGATTATGATCCCTTAAATATGATCAACAGCAGCAGCAGCAAGCTGTTCTTTTATTACAATCAAAGAAAATTCTATTCTTTGATCTTTAGACAAGACATTTTTTGTTAATGTTGTAGGGTGTAACCGTTAATAAATCCCATTTAACTATCGATTTAAAGGCTCCAATAATGAAGTAACAAACCTTAAAGAAACTTCTTAAATTTGAAACAATTCTTTGTCTTATATTTCCTGTAAATGGCCAAGTCATTGACTTCATATTTTACGATTGAGTGAGTGTACCAGTCCCAGTCTCTTACAACAGAGTGGGGTTTTTAGTCAACAGATTTTGTTTAAGAAATCTATAAGTAGGTTGATAAAAGTGTTTTTGTTTTTCTTCTCTTTAAGGTCATTTTTACTACTAACTGTTAGTTAAATCTCTTTATAAATGTTTATAAATTGTTTTTTACTTTAATACTTTGTTGGTACAAAACAGCCTGTTCCTGTTTTATATCATTTGATTTCTTTTTTTCTTACATAATCTTTTTTGTGTCTCGTTTTTTGTGACTGTTCAATATGAGCATAAGAAAAGACACCTGTAGGAGGTAACTGACACATTGTTTGTTTTTGTTGTTGCTGTTACCCATATAATCAGTTTAAACTGTGAAACATAAAGAAAACAAACATGTTGATATGTTGGTTTCAAAAATTTGCAGCAAAAGTAAGGGGATTGTAAGATATGAAAACAACAACACAAAGGAAAACAAAAATATAACAAAATAAAAAAATCTTTAAAAATATTTTCATTTCATTAAAAACGTCTTTTTTAACCAAAAATAACTTTAATAACATTAAATTTTTACAATTGTAACTAAAAGCTTTTATATCTAAAGATTTTTGTAGATTTTTTTCAATACCTACAACGCCTAGCTTTTAGTTTTAAACAAAAATTAACTTAAATTCTTGAATTTTTATAATTCAAACCAAAAGCTTTCTTTGTTAAAGCTTTCTCAAGAAATTCTTAAAGCTTTTAATAAAAACCTTTAATACTTAAAGATTTTTCAAGATTTTTTCAACATTCATAATAGAAAGCTTTTAACTTAAAAAGTATAAAAACCTTAATTTTGGAAATGTTGAACTACAAACTAAAAGCTTTCTATATTAGAGCTTTCTAAAGAAATTTATAATGCCTTTATTAAAAAGCTTTTATACTTAAAGATTTTTCAAGATTTTTTTAATATACACCATAGAAAGCTTTTAGCTTAAAAAGTAAAAAATAAACGTAATTATGGAAATTTTTTGCTAACAAGCTAAAAGCTTTCTATATTAAAGCTTTCTGAAGAAATCTCCAATACCTTTAATAGAAAGCTTTCGTACCTTAATATTTTTTTACGATTTTTTCAATATCCACCGTAGAAAGATTTTTAGCTTAAAAAGTAAAAATAAACTAAATTTTGGAAATTTTTTTCCTAACAAGCTAAAAGCTTTCTATATTAAAGCTTTCTGAAAAAATCTCCAATACCTTTAATAGAAAGCTTTCGTACCTTAATATTTTTTTAATATCCACCATAGAAAGCTTTCAGCTTAAAAAGTAAAATATAACCTTAATTTTGTAAATGTTAAATTACGAACTAAAAGCTATCTATGTTAAAGCTTTTCAAAGAAATTTTTAATGCCCTCATTAAAAAGCTTTTATACTTAAATATTTTTTAAGATTTTTTTCAACATCTACAATACAAAGCTTTTAATCTAAAATAAAAATTAACTTAAATTCTTAAAAAATGTCTTTCAAACTAAAAGTATTCTATGTTACAGTTTTCTAAATAATTTTCACATCAAACATCAAAAGCTTTAAACCTTTTTTATATACATTTTTTTTGAAATAATAATATTTTTCACTTTTAACTTAAAAGCTTTTATATTAAAATCATTTTTAGGATTTTCTTAATATTCGAAATTAAAAACTTATTTTCTCTAGTTAATATTTCAAGCAAAAAACTTGTATCAATTTGGCTTCTTTTAGGTTATTGTTAAAAGCTTTTATTTGTAAAGCTTTTTTAACATTTGGCTAAAAAATGCTGAAAATAAGCTTTAATGCCTATTAACTTTTTTAATATTATTTTTTATTATAAAAATATAAAGAAAATTTATTATTTTTGATTGGTGCGCAAATCTTAAAGCTTAAAGCTTTCTTATAATATTGTGTAAAGTTTTAGTAATAAGCTTTTGTGTGTTATAACTTATTTTGTTTGAAAGTTATAATATTTGAAAGAATTTATTTTGAAATAAAGAGATATTATTTTTTGATAAATTTTTCTTTTCAAAGCAAAAGCTTTGCTATTTAAAGCTTTTTAATTATAATATTAACTATGGCAAAACAAACCTTATGGTGTATAGTATAAGTTTTTGGAAAAAAATTTTTGAATTTTCTTTGGTTAATCACATATTTAAAACAAAAATGTAAAAAAGCTCTTTTTAAGAATTTTGAAAATAGTTTTATTAAAGAGTTTATAAAAAGATTTTTAAAAAGTTTTAAGTTATTTATGTTTGGGTTTATTAAAGAGGACTTTGAGAGGAAGTTTTCTATAAAGTACTATTTTTACTACCTCTTTTAAAAAAGTACTTTTTTAAGTACTTTTTTCATTCATTAAAATTTTAGTTTTTTTTGGAAAATTTAACATTTTTATTAATTTTGCATGTATTTTCTTATCTTTACAGGTATGTTAACAGTTTGCTTTAAATTTAGAACTCTAAACCAGGTAAATTTTCAAAAATTTCAAAAACCTTTTGTAAAAAAACAACCAATCAAATTGCAAAGCTTGTTGCACTTAGCAACCAAAAGGCGTGTTTATCTAGAGGTTGTTTTGTTATTGAACAAATGTTTAAACAAAAACAAATATTTAAATGATTTTGTTGTTTTTTTTTCAAACAGACTTTAAGATTACAAATCACAAGAAAAAAGGGTTAAAATCTTAACCTTGTAATTGTTGTTTTTATTGTAGTTGCAAACAACCCTAAGTAAAGTTTTCTTTATATTTGTTTCTTCTTTCTTTGATTTCTTTAATGTTAAACAATATAATCACATATGTTATTGTTTTTGTTGTTTATGAAAAGGATATGAAGTATCCTTTTTTTCTCTATGTAGATCATATAATTTATATATATTTTTTTCAAAATTTCATACATATTTGATTAGCATAAGTGCCCATTGAGAGTCGTTAGATGATGAAGTTTAAGTGTTTTTTTATTTATAATATCCCTTTTTAAGTTTGTTGCTATTTTATTTTCTGCGTTTTGATTTAATGTCATACATTAAGCAAGGAGTTTGAGTTATAACTTCTTTCTTGTATTTATTTATGTGTTTTTAATTTTAAAAAAGGGTTACCTTAAGTTTAAATTATGAATATTAAATTTGAATTTTAAATTAGTTATTAAATAAAGTAACATTTACTTTTACTCTACTACTATTTTTTTGAACCAGAAAAAGTGAGTTCTTCAAATGACCTTGTAGGGTGTTAGAAAGAGAGAGAGAAAAGGGGGAAAATGTTATAGCAGCTAGAAGACAACATAAATATAAATGACAATTTGATAAGAAAAAGGAAAAATTTTTAAAAATCTTTAATAAAGAGTTAAAGCACTTAAACGATAATCCTGAAAAAGTACTTTTTTTAAAAATGAATCAATAAAAAAATATTTAACTTTAAGAAGATTTTTAGTACAAAAAAACATTTTATTCAATAGTTTTTTACTTCAAAACTAGTTTTTTAGTAAAAAAGTACTTTTTTAAAAAAGTAGTAAAAAAGTACTTTTTTAAAAAAAGTAGTAGAAAAGTACTTTTTTGAAAAAAGTAGTAGAAAAGTACTTTTTTGAAAAAAGTAGTAAAAAAGTATTATAAAAGATTAAAACTGTCTAAAAAAGTTGTGTTAACAAGTTTTTAGCAAAAAAAAAAAATAATTTTAAAAAAAGTAGTAGAAATGTACTATTTAATAAAAGGTAGTAAATAAAAGAAGTACTTTTTTAAAGCCGCTTTATTTTAAAACAAACGTCCGACTTGATACTTTAGTACTAAGACGGACCGCCGTCTTTGACTGTAGTTAGATGCAAGTAGATAATACACATCCCTGCATCCGTACGTCACGTTATAATTTGATAGTACTTTAGTACCAAAAAAAATAGTACTAAAGTTGTGTCATACACTTTTATGTTAATATTTGACAAATAGTACCTTTTTAATAGAAAGTACCTTTTTTAAGTAAAAACCAATAGCTTTTTATAAAAGTACTTTTTTTACGACCGTGTATACGCCAGTTATTCCCTGTCTGATTTGAAAGTACTTTGCTACCAAAATAAAGTACTAAAGTTGTTAACATAAGACATAAAGGACCTTTTTAATCGAAAATACTTTTTATAAAAGTACTTTTTTAAGGCCGTTTTTACTAGGAATTTGAATAGCTTTTTATGAAAGTTCTTTTATTTTTAGGTCGCCTTTGACTGTAGACATCTTAAAGCATGAAAAGCTTCAATAAATCGTAGAATTTAGGGAAAAACTTAATCAAGAGTTTAAGGGCCTTCAAAAAGCTTTTTATAAAAGTACTTTTTTAAGTCAGTTTTTTCCTTTAAACTAGACAAAAGATTTAAAGAACTTAACTCCTATTGATATCCTGCTGGGATTAAGAGATATTTTGTTGAAAATCCAGGGCTTTAAGAGAATCACAAAACTTTTACTCTTGTCACGTTTTAGTTGACATTGTATAAAAGTACTTTTTTAAGGCCGTTTTTTTTGCTGTACAAACCTCAAAATGAACAAAAAGTTAAAATTACTTATGTTTTTTTACTCCTATTGAGATAAAAAGACATTTTGTTGAAATTTAAGAGCTTTAAGAGAGTTTTTTAATCACATAACTCCTATTGACAACCAGCTGAGATTAAGAGACATTTTGTTGAAATTTGAGAGCTTTAAGAGAGTTTTTTAATCACATAACTTAAGCTTTTATACTCCCATTGACAACCAGCTGAGATTAAGAGACATTTTGTTGAAAATCGAGAGCTTTAAGAGAGGCTTTTTAATTACAAAACTTTAATTCTTTTCAAGTTTTAGTTGACATTGAGTCCTTTTTTATTGGATCATTTGTTAAAAAACTTTTGAAATGATATGATTTAATTAGTAGTAGATTTAGTACTTTTTTCCCACAAATCCAAAGGATTCTCATGAGAACAATTTTCTTTTTTGTTTTCCGAATTAGTTTTTCTATCACTCTGTCTGTCTGTCTGTCTGTTTGTTATAGAGTTATTAAAATGTAATTAATCTTTGTTTAAACTAGACAGTCTAGTACTTGTGTTTTAGGGGTGGCAGGACGTTTTAATAATAATGACATTAACTCATCCTAATAGTGGCAGCAGATGACAGTTATTTAGAGAAATTTCAAACTTATATTTCAAGGACAATGAACTGTCTAATAGTTGAAACAATAAAGTTCCAAATTTTGTCTTTGGAGACTAATATTGTTGGAATTTCAAATGATGATTGTTATGAAACTAGTTACAGGACTAGCGATATTGACACATTCTGGTAATGAGTCCAAATCTAAATTTATAATAATGACGTTTTTTTAGCCATTTCTTCGAACTGTGTTTCTTCTTTTCTACAGACTAACGTCTCGTTACAGGACTAGCGATATTGACACAATCTGGTAATGAGTCCAAATTTAAATTTATAAAAATAATTAAGTTTTTTTCGCCATTTCTGTATTTCTGCTTCTCTACTGACTAATGTCGCGTTTTTTCCAAAATATTTCATTTGTTATAAATAAAATCAAATTCGTGACAAAAATTTTTAAAAAATAATTAATCATAAAATTAAAAACACAACAAATATCTGCAAAAACCACAAACCTTTTATGAGGGTGGTTCACTTATCCACAATAATTTACCCAAAAAAAGTAGTAAATAATCACAAATCTATTTCTAAAGTACCTCTTCGAAATGTGTTTACTTTATTACAAAATTTATTATTCTTATTTATTTGTTGTTTTTGTAATAATTGCGTATATGGTTAACGCCTCTTTATGGCGTGTTCTTTTTTTTTTTTGCCTTAAAATTTCAAAACGCACGTTCTTTTAAATACCTTTAGTTAATTGTATTCTAGAGTTAAGAACGCATATGATGATGACTTCACTTTATACTAAAACCAAAAAACAAAAGTACTATATAGTTATTTTATCTAGTACCTGATGAGTAAAACTAGTCAAGCGAAACTTTGTTCTTCTATACAACATGTTTTGAATAAAAATTAGTGCGCAATTATTATTTGAAAACAATAAACAAACAAAATTTTACATTTTTTGGGGGTTTAAAATTTATATGTTTTTTAGGATTTTTAAAAGGGTAATTAGGGGATTTGTTTTAGGTTTTTTTTAAAAAAGCAGCTGTTTAGTTCAAAAACCTTGTTTTTTTTGAAAGCAAGGTTGAGTTTTAGTTGATTTTGCAATAATTTGTTTAATGATTCAGAGATAATAACTTGATCACTGTTCTCTAGCAGTCCTAAAACCAATTACATTAGATATTTATTAAAGAGAACCTGTCTCTCTAACATAGCATCGTTTTAGAAGAGAAATTTAGATACTATTTAGTGTCTCCTTTTCGCTAATCAATTTAATAATTCTTTGGGATTGACAAGCTCAGATTTGTCTTAAAACAATGTTACAAGAAACCTCAGATCAGCCATTTAAACAGGAGGCGAAACAACTTTTAAGTTTGATCTGAACATGTCCCCATAGTGTCCCTATTTCGCTAGTCTATGCACTAGTTTGTAGTGCCTTCTTTTCGCTAGTCAAATCACTAGTTCCTTTGGACAAGCAAAGGTTTTCACTAAAAAAAATTTACAAGAAACCACCGCCAATGGAATAGGAAGCCAAATAACTTATTTGATCTTGACATGTCCCCATAGTGTCCCTATTTCGCTAGTTTAAAGACAACTTCGCGGGAATCTGAACAGAAAACTAGATAGTATTTAGTATCTCTTTTTCGCTAATCAAATTGCCAATTCCTTTAGATTGACAAGCGCAGATTTTCCTTAAAATCAAGTTACCATAAACCTCAGATCTGTCATTTGAACAGGAGGCTAAACAACTTCTAAGTTTGATCTTGACATGCCTCCATAGTGTCCCTATTTCGTTAGTCTAAGAACCAGTTTGTAGGAATCCGAGCATAAAACAGAAAACAAGATCAATCGCTGGTTTTCCTTAAAACAAAATTAAATGAAATCTCAGATCTGCCATTTGAACAGAAGGCCAAACAACTTCTAAGTTTGATCTTGACATATCACCATAGTGTCCCTATTTCGCTAGTCTAAGCTACAGTTTGTAGTAATCAGAACCTTAAACTGAAAACTAGATCCATTGGTCAAATTACTAGATCCTTTGGATTGACAAACACAGGTTTTCCTTAAAACAAAGTTAGTTAAAACTGCGGATCAGTCATTTGAGCAGGAGGTCAAACAAGCCCTCATAGTGTCCCTATTTCGCTAGTTTAAGCACTAGTTTGTAGTAATCAGAACAAAAAACTTTGCTGCCCCTGTAATACCAGTTCATTTTATCCGAGAGTAGTTAAAGATCATCGTAGTGAACCCTTTTCGCCAGTCTAAGCTTAAATTTGTTTTAATCATAACCCCCCTTAAGTATCCCCCTTTCCGAAGAGTAGTTTGAAGTCCCTATAAAGTCCACTTTTCACAAGTCTAAGCTCTAGATGATTGAATCAATACATAAAGCCTAACTTATGCCTTAAGCTAGTTAATAGTCTTAAAGTATCCCCTTTTCGCTAGTAAAAAGACCAGTTCATTCAAATCCAAGAATATTTTAAAATTTTCGAAATGACCCCTTTTCACTAGTCACTAATCACTAGCCTAATCAATAGTTTTGATTGCACCAATGCATAAAGCCTCACTGCCGTCTTAGGTAAGTTAATAGTCTTTAAGTATAAACCCCATAAATTATCCCCTTTTCGCTAGTGAAAAGACCAGTCCAATCAAATCCAAGATTAGTTTAAAGTCACCATAGCATCCCCTTTTCTCTAGTCTAAACACTAGTTTGTTAGAATCAATACATTAAGCTCGACTAACACCTTAAGCAAGTTAAAAATGTTAAAGAGAAAACACCTTTAATGTATCCCCTTTTCGCCAGTAAACGAACCAGTCCTTTAAATCGAAGAGTAGTTGTAAAGTTACCACAGCTCTCTGCTTATTTTTTTTATTTGCAGGTTAGTTACACATTGCCATACTTTCCTTTAACTTAAACATACCTGCCTAGTTTAAATGGCTTAATATCTACTTTCAAATCTTAATATTTTCTATTCCTTTACCTCTTGTTCGTTTTTTTCTTTTCGTTTCTCTCTTTTTAACTTCAATTTCTAAACAAACTGTCTTCTTGCCTTTCATAATTGAATTTTCAGTTTAATCTTTTGTTCCAACTGCTTACATACTGCTTGCTGCCAAATCAACTATTGTTATAACCTTAATACACTTTAGTTACTTGTCAGGCCAGTTTCAGTACTATCTTCTTAGGTCGTTGCTATTGTTTAAAATTTTTGCTTCTTTTTTCTTTCTAACAACAATAGTTTCTTAACTAAATCTCAGTTTAGTCTTTGGTAAGAGTAATCTTGACAGCTGCAACTTCGTTTTTTTTTCTTTTTTTTAGAAATTTTGCAATTGCGCGCCTTTTTCTTCTAGATCATTTAAGAAAGTGAGGAATTTGCGAAAGAAGTAAACGCCAACGCTTGCAAAAGGGGCAAACATGGTAAAAATAGGGTTAGAAATAGACAACTGAAGGTTTTATTTAGTGATCTACCTTTTTTTATTTTTAAATTTGACCTCTGACCTCTTTTTTATTTAAAAATATTTAATTAAGTCTTGCTTTCTATAATTAGTTTTATGGTTTAGTCAATGACTTTTTTTGTGAATTTTATTTAATTCTCAAATTTGACCTTTGACCTTTGGTTTAATTTACAATTATTAACAAAAACTTTAATTCCAAACTTAACTTTTAGACTGAAGAAAAGACTGCTTTACGAAATTTACTTTAATATTTCTAGTTGACCTTTGACCTTTTAATTATTTTATAAAACTTAGAAATCATTTGGAATAAACCATTTAGGACATAGTATAGTTAAAAGACTAGTCTAGAGTATAGTCTAAGGACTAATCTATAGCCTAGTCAACAGTCTAGTCTAATAACTAATCTATAGCCTAGTCTACAGTCTAGTCTAGTCTGGTCTAATAACTAATCTATAGTCTAGTCCAAAGTCTAATCTACCTACTAATCCTTATGCTAGCATATAGTCTTATCTAAAGTGTATAATCATTATTATAATCATTGGTTTAGTCTAGTCTGGTCTTTAGTTTAGTCTTGAGTCTAGTCTATAGTTTAGTCTTTACTATAGTCCCTAGTCGAGTCTTAAGTCTTGTCCTTAGTCTGGGCTATAGTCTAGACTTTAATCTAATCTTTCGTGTGGCATTTATCCAAGTATTTAGTCTAGTTTTTAGTCTAGTCTTTAGTATAATCTATAGTATAGTCTTTAGTCTAGTCTATAGTATAGTCTTTAGTCTAGTCTTTAGTCAAGTCTTTAGTCTAGTCTTTAGTCTAATCTTTAGTCAGGTCCTTAGACTAGTCTTTAGTATAGTCTTTAGTCAAGTCTTTAGTATAATCTTTAGTCAAGTCTTTAGACTAGTCTTTAGTATAATTTTAAGACTAGTCTTTAGTCTAGTCGTTAGTCTAGTCTTTAGTCTAGTCTTTAGTCTAGTCTTTAGTCTGGTCTTTAGTCTAGTCTTTAGTCTAATCTTTAGTCTAGTCTTTAGTCTATTCTTTAGTCTAGTCTTTAGTCTAGTCTTTAGTCTAGTTTTTAGTCTAGTCTTTAGTCTAGTCTTTAGTCTAGTCTTTAGTCTAGTCTTCAGTCTAGTCTAGTCTAGTTAATTCTATAGTCAAGTTTGTGTTTTAGTCTTTACTCTAGTTTATACAAAATATTGAAAATTTCCAAGCAAATACTTAATAACTTTTTGCACTAGCCCCTTCACTAGTGAAACAGGGTCATTTAGGTGGCATCTTCTTAACAAATATAAACCTTTTCTCCATATAACTTACTTTTAAATCGAAATTAAAACTGGTTTATTGTTCTTATTAACTCATTTTTAAAATTACAAAACTTTTTCTAAGCATATACTGTTGATATCCTTTTTAGTACGAAATATTCCCTTTTAACATACTCTTAACCTAGTTTTTAGTAAAAAGTATTTCTATTTCTTTGTAATAATTTCTTTTAAATGTTCTTTTATATATTTATTATTTATAAATTTATTGAACAAAAAACAAATATCCTTTTTTTCATTACATTTTCTTTACATTTATCTAATAAGAAATATTTTTCTTTAGAATTTCTTTATTTCGATTGTTAAAGAAAATATAATTAAAAGAAAATACTTTCTAATGGCAAACACAGCCCACACGTCTAACCATCATATAAAAGGTCCTTTAATAAATTATGAAATAATTTATATATTGATTATATTTGTAATGTACCACCCCTGCTTGAGAGAGTGAGAGAGAGAGAGAGAGCAGGAGGTAGAGTGAGAGTTAGCATATGTTATGGTAGGTTATTGATAGCAACTCTGGGGTGGTCTTGTTATTAAAGATTTATTTATAGATTTTTAAAGAAAATCACCTGTTTTATGTTTTAGTTAATGGGAAGTAAGTTCAGGATTAGATAGAAGTAGAAAATTTTTTAAAAATTGTTAATCTAGCTTTAAGGACTAGATTTTTTTAATTTAATTTTTTTTTAGTTTAGATTATTTTTCAAAGATAACGAAATTTGTTTCTTGTTTTCCTAAATTTCTATTCCTTCATTTAAATCTCTGCCAAAAAAAACGCAACAAAATTTGCATCTGCTGTTAAATCCTCTACTTTAACTCACCCCTATTAAAAATCGTTTTAATAACAATTTTTACCTCCAAAAGGCAAAAAACATCAGTTTTTTCCTCAAATATTTTTTAATTTTCTTGCTAAAATTATGCGAAAAATATTAATTGTTTTTCCTTGATTACCATGATGTATGTAACGAATTGTTATCATATTTTTTTCGTAATAATTTTCATAGTTTGGTACTTGTTTAATAGGGGTTTTTTTGTGGGTCATAGTGGAAAAAAACGGCGAAAACAGAAATTTATTAAAATTTTCCAAACACCACATGTCGAAGAGGGGAAAAAAGTAAGAGAATTAAGCGAAATTGTTTTAACATCAAAAGAATTTCTTTAATAACATGTGTTACAAGATTTTGCACACAGAAAGAAAAAAATCATAATATTTAAGAATATTTTATGAAAAATTTTGTTTAAAAAAACGATTTTCATAATATTTTCATTATATTTAGGAAATTTTTCTTAATATTTATGACAATTTTCATAAATAGCAAGTAATTAATAAGAAAATTTTGTATAGATATAGATGCCAATGAAAAATTTCTTAATATTTATGAAAAAAATTACTATTTTTTATGAAAATTTCTTATTTAGATTTTCAAAATAAAAATTCTTAATATTTACAAATTATTTTCATAACTATGATGAATAAAGCGAATTTAAATGAAAGCTTTTGTACATTTAAGAAAAAGATTTAAACTTAGGAGAAAATTTCTTAATATTTAAATATGACATCTATGAAATGTTTCATTGTATTTATGAAATTGATACGATAAACTGCTTAAATGAGTTTTAACTAAAGTCCTAATATTTATGAATATTTCATTAAAAAATCTTTTCAAAAAACGATTTTCTTAATATTTAAAACAATGTTCATAACATTTATAAACAATTTTCTTATAATTTATAACAATTTTCATAAATATCAAGAAATTTCTAAAGAAATTTTTGTATGTATATGTTTGCTTATGAAAAATTTCTTAATATTTATGAAAAATTACTAATTTCTAAGAAAATTTCTTATCCAATATAAAAATTCTTAATATTTACGATTTAGTTTCATAACTATGATGAATAGAGAGGATTTTAGTAAAGCTTTTATGCATTTAAGAAAAAGTTTTCAATTAAGGAACAAATTTCTTCATATTTATGAAAATTTTACAGGTTTTTATGAAAAATTTCATAAAAGTGTTAATATTTACAATTTAGTTTCATAACTATGAAGATTATTAGGGATTTTTATGAAAAGCTTTTATATATTTAAAGCAAAATTTAAATGAAAAGCTTTTATATATTTAAAGAAATGTTTAAATAAAAAATCTAATATAAAGGTTTCAAATGTATGAAATGTTTCATTATATATATGAAAATGTTAGAGAAACTGTTTAAGTGAGTTTTAACCCTTTGTTTAACTAAAGTTTATATTGAAGCTAAAGATGTTTAAGGCAAATCGCCATTTTTATTACTAACTTTGTCTCTAACACACAGTTTATATTATAATTATTTAACTAAAGTTTATCCGAAGCTTTTCTGCTTCTCTTTAGTGAAGGTTTAAAGTTAAACTGACATTACAATTCCCACTTTTATTTAGGCTCCATTTCTCTAACTAGTTTATAATAAAACTTCTAAATTGATCCTTAACTAAAGTTTATTTTTTGAATTTAACTAAGTTAAAGTTAAAGCCAAACTCTTAACACCTTGATCCACTAAATTGTTCTTTAACTAAAGTTTATTACTTGTAATTAACTAAAATTTAGTTAAACCCCAAAGTATATTAATCTCCTATTCATATGTCCAATTATATTTTAATTCACATTCCCTTTATTATTCCCCTTTTAACCGGCATTCCGTTACTTTCTAAGATAAACCTAATCCTTTCCCCTTAACCTATAAAACTAATAAAAATTAATCTTTGGTTAACCATAAAGATTATTTAATCTTTCTACAAAACCCTAAACTAAACAACACCTTGCTCATTAAACTATCTAACAAACTAAATAACTCTCATAAAGAGAGTTCTTGTCATAACCATGTAATCTCTTTTGATAACAACAACTTTAACATTTTATGACACTTCCTCATACTCACTCTCCTTTGAACTCTCAACACCTTGCTCATTAAATTATTTTTTATTACTTTCCACCAAATACCTTTATAATTTATGACTGAAGCAAGAGCGAGGGTGAGAGAAAGAGAGAGGGTGCTTTAAAAGATGTATGAGTTAGTAGGACCATAAAATTTTTATTATAACCATAAAATTGTCTGGTAATCTGTGGTCTTATTTATTTCATGTTTATGACCCTTACAGCCTTAAGATTAGGAGCGGCTTAAGGAAGTTGTCTTTTTAGTTTAAGGCTACTGTATTTAGTTTTGACACACGAACGACCCTCTTAAAGAGGTTATAAAAACTGTTCTAGTTATTGTTTTAAAGCAGGTGAGAGGAAAAGAGTTACATATTTATTCTTTAGCACTGCAGCTGTAGTAATTTTAAAGATTTTCAAACTTGATTAAGTAAAGTTTAAGAAAAGAAAAACTGTTTTACAGTATCTGTTTAGCAAGCTTAACTAGAGTTTTATTAACCAAGGAAATCTTTTTAATTGTTAAGATTTGAATTAGATAAACAGAACTAGAGCTACCATTTTAATAATGTTGCTCTCTTTCTCTATAATATGTATATCAAATGAAAGCTTGTTAAGTTTTTACTTTACAAGCTTAACCAGAGTTTTCTAAAACTGTTTAATTTATAACTGTTTCGCTCTCTTTTGATAACTCTCTTTTTGATGGAAACTAAAGCTCTCATTTTAAAGCTGTTGCTCTCTTTCTTTACAATATGTATATCAAATGAAAGCTTGATAAGCTTAACTAGATTATGCTGAGAGCTCTTTATTTATAATCATTTCGCTCTCTTTGTAACTCTTTTTTGTTTCTTCAAATAACGGTTTTAAACAATCTGCTAAACTTTTACTTTCTTTAACTAACACTCATTTATCATTTCTTTTCTAATTCTCTCTAATTATCAAACTTTTTTTTGACCCCTAATGACATTTCCATCTGTCAAATTAAGTCAATGTTCCGGTCTTTTTAATCTTCCTGAACGAAAAGGAAAAACATTAATCACTTTTTCTAATCCTTTACTTTTTCAAATTTTGTTTTTTTTTAAGAAAAAAGTCAAATATCTTCTTAATCTAGAACAGAGCAAAGAGTAATTAATCTTAGAGAAAAAAGAAGAGAAATGCAAATGAGTAAGGATTAAAATTAGAGCAGAACATGCTAAAGAAATGTGAGCAGAATTGTTGATCTATATTTCGAGATGTAATTGACCTTAAGAAAAATAAGAATAATTAATGATTTAAGTAAAAGATTTTCAACATTAAGTATAAAAAGTTTAGTTCGTTAAATTCTCTCAATCTTTGATCTTCAATTACTGGGAAACTTTTCATTAAGAATCATTACTTTTTTAGCTAATATTCTTCAGTAAAATAAAAGAGTCTTTGGATTTAAAATTAAAGCAATAAGTATGAAATTAAGAGAACATTTAAAGTGTATTGGGGTCTCAAAACCATTAAGCTATTTCTTAAAATGATTTTTCTTGTGATTTAGTTTTGATTTCTTTAAAAATTTTCCTTAGAATAGCATTTAGTTTAGTTTTTCTTTTATTTAACACTTTCCTTATGCTTGTTTCATAAAGTTTTTGGTATTAAGTAAGAAAATTTGTAAAACTAAAATGGAAATTTAAAAATTGAAATAGATTAAGAGAACATTTAAAGTGTATTGGGGTGGTTTAACCATTGGGCTAGATCTTATAAACATTTTTCTATTGATTTATTTAAAGTTTCTTAAAAAGTCTACTTAGAAACGTTTTTAGCAAAGTATTTATTTTAGTTATCCTTCTCCTATTAATTTAATCTTGAAGTTTCTACTCTAGCCCCTGGTCTTTAAACCCCTTTTTTAGTATTTTGCTATTAAGTAAAAAATTTTGTAAAATTAATAAAAAAAGTATTAATATAGATAAAGAGAACATTTTAAATATAAATAGGAGGTCTTAAGCAATTGGGCTGAGAACTTATAAAGATCTTTATACAGTTTTAGCTTAAGTTTCTTTAAAAGTTTTCTTAAAATTATAACTAGATTAGTTTTTCTTTTAGTTATTCTTTTTCCCATCGATTGTTTCTTGAAGTTTATACTTTAGACGCTGGACTTTGTACCCCTTTTATTGATAAGTAAGAAAAGTTGTAAAATTAAATGGAAAATAAACAAAAAATTCTCTATTAACTAATTATCACTTAAAGTTTAAATAAAAAAACAAGTTTTTCTTTTCAAAAACTTAAAAAAACTCGAACAGAAAAAGGCGTTTTTCCCAAAAAAAGTAAACCCCCCTTGATCTTTAGAAAGTGAAAAAAAGTAAACCATAACAAATTACCTTATAATAGAGTAGTAAAAATAAATAAAATTAGAGCAGTTTATTTTTCCTCCCAAAACAACAGGAAGAAAAAAAAAACAAGTTTTATTTTTCTTAAAATTTAAAACTAAAAACCTAATAAATATGCTATCAATTTCATATATATACATAAGACCACCACTTAAATAAGCTAATATTATATAGAATTTCTTAAAATAACAATAAAACACAAATTTACTCACTCCTTAAAGGACAAACAGTAAAACAAGGATGGTCTAATGGTTTTACGCTTTTAAGGCGAAGGCAACGTAAAACATAAGGGGTTGAAGTGTAAGATAAACTAACTGACCATTTGAAAGAAACAAATTTTGTGTTTGTCGGCAGACAAAGAAAACAAACCAAAAAAAATAATAAATAAATAAAAAAGGACACGTGAAAATTACTGTATTAAAAGTTGTTAAAACATCATAAAAGTATGTTTGTTTGTAAGGATGTACAAGGATATACATAAATCTAATGTTTAAGAATGAAAAAAGGGGTCTGTTTCTTTTTTTAAAGAAATGATATGGTCAATGTTATTTTTAGAGTTTTTTTAATTTTTATGTTTTTTTAAGAATAAGACATTCAACAAGTTTAACTGGTTTGGCTTTTGTTGAGGAAGCAAAAACTAAATTTCAATTAAAATACTATAAAAACTTAAATAAAAACAAAGAAAATCCTTTGAAATATGAAATACAAAGGAAAACAGCAGCAGCCTTAAGGTGAGCTTAGGCATACTAAACCAACTTTTTCAAAAGAGAGTTAAACTAAAGAGCATAACTCAACAGATAGATAGATAGATAGATAGATAGATAGATAGATAGATAGATAGATAGATAGATAGATAGATAGATAGATAGATAGATAGATAGATAGATAGATAGATAGATAGATAGATAGATAGATAGATAGATAGATAGATAGATAGATAGATAGATAGATAGATAGATAGATAGATAGATAGATAGATAGATAGATAGATAGATAGATAGATAGATAGATAGATAGATAGATAGATAGATAGATAGATAGATAAACAGATCTATTATCCAAAGCATTCTATAAATACATTCCTAATACTTTTTCTGACAAAACTTTTATTCAAAACTTTTTGTAGTAAAAGCATTAAATCAAAGCTTTTTTAACAAAACTTTGACTCAAAGTTTTTTTATATATTTACTTTAAGTAAAAGCTTTTACATTAAATTTTTCTTCAAATTACATTAAACTTTTCTTAAAATGAAAGCTTTTACATTAAACTTTTCTTTAAAAAGCTTTGATCTTTTAAAACTAAACATTGAAAGCTTTTTTTTAAGATTTTATTTGGAAAAAAATGATTCCTTATATATGATTAATGCTTGAAGGAAAATTTTACTTTTCTTAGATAGAATACAGCTTTCTTTTCTTTTTAGCTTTAAAGCTTAAAGCTTTTAAATTGAAAGAAATGTGTGTATAAATAAGAGAGAAAGCAAGAGATATTAAATGTTTTAAAAGCTTTTGATGTTTTCATCACTCCTTTTGTGTTAAACTCTTTCTTAAGATATCTTAAAGAGTTTAAAGTTTAACTAGAAGCTTTAAAATTGAAAGTTTTTCATATAGAAAAGAAAGAGAGAGAGCACTCGATGTTATTAGCTAAACATACAAAAGATTTTATAAAAAGCTTTGAAAGAGAAAATGGTGGCTTTCAACACAACTTTTTTAAGATTTTCTTTAGAAAATTTTGTTACTTAGCAAATGATAAATGCTTCAGTTGTACAGCTTTCGCTTAAAAGAAAAAATCTCTATAGATTGCTTTAAATTAAGTCTTACAAATTGCTTAAGCCCAGACATTAATCTTGTTCAATTTCAAAGATATTTAACACAAAAAGACCTCAACATATAGTAGTAGTCCAAAAACCTTAACAAATTGATTTCTCACAATATTTTTCAATAAACTAAACATTAATAAATGAGGTGTAAACAAAACCGTTTAAAATGTTTAAAATTTAAATATGTTATAGGAAAAATGCATTTAATTATAAATTTAAGTAAAAAAGAAAAACATTTTAATTTATATTTATAAAAGCATTTCCTGCATTTCGAACCAATAAAGTTGATGGTGGTGGGTTAGTCATTATCTTTTTCTTTCTTCCTCTCTTCATTAAATATGCAAACAAGGTTTGTTTTTTTTTACATTTTCCTTAGGCCAAACATAAAGGAAAATTAATTAGTAGTAAAATGGAAAGAAAAAGGGTTTATTTAAACATTTTCTATTTATTATTTTTTTTTTGTAAGACCAGAGACATCACATAAGAAACAATACCTTTTGTTGGTTAAACGTTGTCACATTGAAAACCTTGATCTAATCAAAACTGGTTTAATCGAACGAACGAACAAACAAACCCGCCTATATAAACACATGTAATCATTTGACAGTTTTTCTTTTTTTCCTTCTTCTTTTCTAATATTGAAAAGGGGTCAAGTAGGGATTTGTTGTGATAAAAGGTGTTAAAGAAAGTTCATCGAAATGTTAAGGTTGTGATAGAAGAACATAATCTAAAAGTAAATCGTACCAAGTACCTGAAATCTAAACTCTTGTATCGGCTTTTGATCACTCTTTCCCGCATTATTAAACAAATTCATTAAAACTTTAATGAGGTTTCTTGAAATTTTTGAAAATTGGAATAAAACTGTTTATAATTTGAGCTTAATATTTTAATAAAACTAAAAAAGCTTTCAAAAGCTTTTATATCCATAAGTTAATAAACAAAAGCTTTTATACTTAACCACTGAAAATTACATTAAAAATGTTAAATTTGTGCTTTAATATGCCAATAAATCTCAAAAGCTCTCTTAAGCTTTTAAATGGTTTTCTTAACAAACTAACTAAAGTTATCATAAATAGTGTTATAGGTCAAAAGCTTTTATACATTTGTTAAGAAAATGTGTCTAACTTCAAGAATTTAAGCAAAATCTTTTGTTTCTTGCAAAAAATATCTCTTTTCAAGCAAAATTTTGAAAGCTTTACTCAATTCCAATATTCTCAACATCTACACGTAATGATGTAGATAAAACTAATTTAATTAACAAATACCTTTTTTGAATAAAAAAAAATCATTAAAATTGTTTTATTCTTAAACCAAAAAAAAGATTAAGTTTTAAAATAAGATTTAACAAACAAGTTTAACCCACATATAAACTTAAAAGTTAAACAACAAAATAATTAACAATTGCAGTCAAAAAAAACTATTCAGCTATTCTAAATACAATTAAGAATGATTTAAACATAAAATGACATTGAACTCAAAATAATAAAGACTACAAAGATGATAAATAATGAATAGTGGTTTTGAAACATAAAAACCTTAAAAGGAAATTTAAACTAGGCACACGCTTATAAATTGATACTTTATAAATACAGCTAAACGTGGGAGGTTTTTAAAGTAAATGATTCATGAAAAGAATGAATTATTAGTTTTTAAAATAATAAAATTATGTTTTTATGTTCATTTTGTCATCTGTTGTTTTAAAATCGTTTCAATTGAAAGCTTTTGGTATTAAAACATTCTCCAAATGAAAATTTTTGGTTTCATTTTTGTTCCGCTATAAGGTTTTTTGAAAATTAAAGCTTTCTTAAAGTTAAAGCTTTTTATAAAAGCTTTCTTAAAGTTAAAGTTTTTAAGCTTAGTATTTGGTTACATTTTTGTTCAGCTATAAGGTTTTTTGAAAATGAAAGCTTTCTTAAAGTTAAAGTTATTAAAGCCTTCACAAAACAGAACCTTTTACTTAAAGTTTTCGTAAATGGTAAATGTTTAACTAAACTTACAGCTTTAGTTTTCTTAAAATAAGAGATTTTAAAAAGCTTTTGGTAAAAGTGTGTGTGTGTATAGAATAAAACTTTATGATTGAAACTTTCTTAATTCATAGCTCTCTCTCTCTCTTTCCCTACAATTGAAAGTATTTGATTATAACATTCTTATATAAAGCTTTTGGTTAGATCTGTAGCAATATTTTCTTGCAATAAAGCTTTCTCATACTCACAAGATAACTATTTATTAAAAACTTGTTTTAGAGTTAGAGATTTATAATAAAGCTTTCTAAAACTAAAAGCTTTTGATTAAAACTTGTTTATAGTTAAAACTTTTGAACAAAGATTTCTTAAAATGTTAAAAAACTTTAAAAACTCTCTTCTATCAAAAAGGTTTTTATATTGAAAGCTTTTAGATATTCTCTTATATCTTCTTTACATCTTCTTTAAAACTTTTTATTAAAGTTTTCTTTTACCTAAAGCTTTCTTATACTTAAAATCTTTTATAAACTTTAAAGTTAACTTTAACTATCAAAAAACAAATTGGTTTTTTTATTAAAGCTTTCTTAAAGTATATGTTCTTCAATAAAGTTTGCTTAAACTAGCAGCATTTTCTTAACCGAAAAGCTTACTAGGACACAATACCTTATTTTTCTAACCAACAGCTGTTGCTTTCTTTTTAGTTTTTCTGTTCTAAAAAGCTTTCTTATATTAAGATGTTTCATCTATAATATTCGTTAAACTAATAGGTTTTTGTGTGGGTTTTCTTAAACTTAAAGCTTTCTTAGACACAATACATTCCACATTAAACAGCTAATGATTATACCTTTCTTAAACTATATAGACTTTGTTTATTAAAATATTTCTCTTAAATTTGCAAGCTTTCTGAAAACGAAGCGTTAATGAAGTAATGAAAAGCTTTCTTAAGCTAAAAGCTTTTTATGAACGCTTCTTAAACTTAAAGCATTTTCTTAAACTGTAACCTCCCTTTCTTTAACATGCTGTTGGTTTTACCACTCTTTGGCGTAAAACTTTTATTAAAAGCTTTTCTAAGTTTAAAGCTTTTTTGCTTAAATTCAACTAAAGGATTTCATGTTTACTTTAACATTTTCATTTCTATAATTTCCTTTTCATATGTTGAACATATGTTCCTTCGAATTAACCTCAACCAAGTGTTCAAGCATATGTGTGGTAGTCAAGCAGCTCATGTACAAATGAAAAAAGATTAAATACTCATTAACGAACTAGTTATGTTTAAACTCCCTGACACATACTGCAGAGGTAGACATGAATTAACATGACAATAACTTCTTCAACTGTCAATCAAATTGAAAGACACAAATTCTGAAATTCATACTTTTAACATTGACAATTAAAGCAAATGTCTGAAACTGCTAAACTTTAGGTATTACTTTTTTATATATAAATGTTATGTAAAAGAAAAATTTCAAAAAAAACTGGTTACAAACATCAACCTTCTATTTATATAGTAAAGTTTGTTGGGTTATCTTTGGCTATATGCCTTTAAGGTATATATAAGGGTTTTTTTTTGTTTTGTACACAGCAAATATCAACTACTTTTTATTGTCACAGCTAATTACGTATTCAATTCCTTTTTATCTCTCTCTCCTAAGGAAGGCATAAAAAAGGACATCTCATGTTTAAATATCTCTGGCAACTAGGTAGTTTTTTTTTGGACAATTGCAATAATGCAGCAACCTTCATTTTACGTTTTTTTTTGCTGGCTCAAGTGCTTCAAAAAAAACCAAATCTTAAAAATATAATTTCTGTTAGTTTTTTGCTTCCCCCTTTTTTTTGGCTGAGGCGGCTGTTATGCCAGTTTGTTAACAGACAAAATATCTTGATGGCCACCCAGTGCTTTTTCATATGTTTGCTTTGTTATTGTCTTTCAGACAAATGCTGTTTTTTTTTTCTTCCATTCAATTGTTAAAGCTTATATAACATGTGTAAGCTTTTTTCGTTGTTGTTGCTGTTGTTGTTGCAATGTTATGTTATACTGGCAATATGTTTTTGACAGTTGACAGTTCATAGTAGCTGTCTTGTCAAATAATACACAAACACAAGAGAGAAAAAGACAAGATATACAAACAACAAAAATAAATAAAGAAATATGGAAGGAGAAGGTTAAAAGGGAGGGACGTTCAGCAGGGGGAAACATAGAAAAACATGGATATGATTTTTAACAGTTTTAAACAAATTCAATGAAAATTTTTAAATACTAGTAAAACTTAATCAAAAAGCTTTTTTTGTTTAATTTTAAAAAGCTTTTTTAGTTTAAATAGCTTTTTTTGTTTAAATAACCTTTTTAGTTTAAAAAGCTTTTTTAATTTAAAAAGCTTTTTTAATTTAAAAAGCTTTTTTAGTTTAACAATCTTTTTTTAAAGCGTTTTTTTAGTTTAAATAGCTTTTTTAGTTTAAATAGCTTTTTTTTAGATTAAATAGCTTTTTTAGTTTAAATAACCTTTTTTAGTTTATAAAGCTTTTTTAGTTTAAAATGCTTTTTTTAAAGCGTCTTCTTAATCTGCTTCTCTGTTTTTTTTTAATTTAAATTGCTTAATCAAAAAGTTCTTTAATTTTTATACTTCAGCTGAAAGCTTTTTTTAAATTTAAAGCTTGTTTTAAACTCAACAGCTTTTGAATAAGAGCTTTTTTAAAGCGACTTCATCAAAAAAATGTATAATTTTAATACCTAGCTGAAAACTTTCATAAATTTAAAGCTTTTTTAAACTTAACAGCTTTTGAATGAAAGCTTTCAGGAATTATTTCGATGACAGCTTTCCTAAACTTATTGCCTGTAGATGAAGTTTTCAAAGCTTTTAGAGAAAATGTTGCTCAAAATCAACGCTCAACATCAACTTAACCTAAAAGCTTTTTGTTAGAAATTTCTTTAACTAAACTTATTGTTAATAAAGTTCTTAATTTTACAGCTTTTTTTAAATAAACAACATTGAGTGAAAGTTTTCCTAAACTTTATGTCTTTGGCTAAAGCTTTTTGTATGATATTGCTTAGAATTAAAGCTTTTTCATCTTTAAATGAACTTTTCTAAACTAAAAGCTTTTAACAAAAGTTTACCTAAACGTAATGCTTTAGGCAAATGTATTGCAGAAACTTTTGCCAAATGTTTTTCTAAACTATAAAAACTTATAAAAAGCTTCCTTAAACTAAAAGCTTTTGTTTAAAGCTTTTCATACAGAGAAATAGTAATTTATATTAAACATTTCTATACGGAATGCTTTCGAGGTTAAGACTTGCTCAAACTTGATTTCTTTAAAGTTTTTCTTTGTATAAAAGCTTTTAAGTTATAATTTCATTAACCATCTGTCTAATGAAAGCTTTCGATTAAAGCTTTCACAAACTTAAAAATTATTTACTATAATTGTTTTTTCTATTCTTCTTCTCCTTTCAGATTCCTTTGTAAATAGTCAAGAATGGACGATATCACGCTCAGTGCCCGATTTACGTTTGGGTATTGTGGGCTCTCTGAACTCAGGCAAATCCGCACTGGTACATCGTTATCTAACGGGTTCCTATATGCAAGAAGAATCACCCGAGGGAGGACGTTTCAAAAAAGAAGTATTCATTGATGGCCAAAGTTATTTATTGTTAATACGTGATGAAGGTGGTGCTCCAGAAATGCAGGTTAGTTGTGGAAATTTAATATTTATTTTAATTTGTTTTTTGTTGTTGTTTAATTATTACATTTATATTATTGTTAAGAGTTAATGAAGCGTATAGTGAAATAGATTTTATTTTTTTGTTTAATATTTTTATTACAATTTACGTCATTTCCCGCTTTTTTAGTCACAGAGACCTTGATTTAATGTGTTTGCATTTAATCTTTGACTTTTAACAAAAACTATAACAAATTATTATGTTTTTTTGTTATTATAGAGTGTTTGATATAAATTACTTTTAGTTTTTTTCGGTTGCTTTGTTACTATGGTTATTGTCTTAAGTCTTAATTGTTTTTAGTCAATTTTGCCTAAAAGCATGCTAGGATTTTATTTCAGTTGCCTAAAAGTATACCACATAATTTATTGTAAACCATTAAAATAAACTGTTGTTTTTTTGTTCTTAAGCTTCAAGTGGTTTTAGTGTCCCTAGTGTTTTACCTTATGCCCAATTCACCAAAGATATTAGTTGAATGACCGACCCTCTTATTGCTCCTTCTATTCCTCTTTCTTCTTTCTCTGCCACTTAACAGGTAGAGTGTGTCTTAAGGAAATTTAGCGTTTTTTTTTTTGCTAATGTTTTAAACATTAACATTTGTTTGAGTATACAGACTTACACTTCTATTTCTCCATAAATTTTAGCATACTTTTAGGCTTTTAATGTTTAGTTGAATATTAAAAGCCTATTTTAGGGGTTGTAATCTAACGCCTAACATTATGGCTTTCTTTATATGTTTAATAAATATTTAATAGATATTTTATCAATACCTATTGCTGGTGTTTTAAAACCACCCCTCTAGAGTTTGTTAACTTCTGAATGGAGTTTTTTTTTATTGCAACATACCTTTGTTATGCTATTTAAAGTGCTTTCATATGTTAATTTATTGCTTTCAGCCTAATTATATGCAAAATTTTTTTTTATTGTAGTTTAAAATACAATTCTTATTTGCATATTTTTTTTAAATTCTTTTCAAAGCATAACGTATAACATAACAAAAGTTTTATTGAATCTCATAAATTATGAAAATAATTTTTAGTAATTATTTAATTAATTACTTAATAATATCAAGTAATTAGCGTATGATTTAAACTGATTTATTGCTTAGAACTTTTTAAATAGAAATCTTAAAAAATTGTTAAAAATTAAAATTAGTTATTGAAAACTATTACAGCAATAGTTTACAATAATAGTTTTAAATTTCTTTTTATATTCTTCTACCTAAGCCTAAAGTTATGCTAAGTTTTCAAGTAATAAGTCTAAATATTCGAAATATTTCTTAAGCTTTTCTTAAAACTCTCATAATTCTTCTAATTTGAACTCGATTTTAATAATTCATGTCTTATTTTATTCCCTGCTGAATAAACATTAATAATCTGATAGATTTTCCTTACTAAGCCTTTAGTTATGCTAAGTTATTGGGTAATAAGTTAAACTATTTGAAATGTTTCTTAAGCTTTTGTTAAAACTCTCATAAGTTTTTAAATTTTTATTCAATTTTAACAATTCTTGTCTTGTTTTATTCCCAGCTGGACAAACTTTAATAATCTGTTAGATTTTCCTCACAATTTTCCACCTAAGCCTAACGTTATGCTTAGAACTTCAGTGTTTAGTAAAAATATTCGAAATATTTTATAAGCCTTTGTTAAAACTCTCATAACATTTGCAATTTTTAACCAATTTCAAGAATTCTTATCTTGATTTATTCCCCGCTGAACAAACTTTAATAATCCTTTACATTTTCCTTCAAATTTTTCCACTTAAGCCTAAAATTATGCTTAGAACTTCAGTGTTTAGTAAAAATATTTGAAATATTTATTAAGCTTTTGTTCAAACTCTCATAACATTTGCAATTTTTAACCAATTTCAAGAATTCTTATCTTGATTTATTCCCCGCTGAACATACTTTAATAATTCGTTAGATTTTCCTTACAATGTTTCCTCTCAAGCCTGAAATTATGCTTAGAATTTTAGTGTTAAGTAAAAATACACAAAATCGTATTAAGCTTTTCTTAAAACTTTCACAACTTTTGCAATTTTTAACCGATTTCAATAAATTTTAGCTTATTTTATTCACAACAGAATAGACTTTAAAATTATGTTGAAATATTTTCTAATTTTAAAGAAAAAAATGTTTAAAATTTAGAAATTTTTTTCTAAAATTTTTCTTCTTTACTTTGTAATAAAATAGTTGTTTTACTCAAAACTTTTCTAGATTTCTTTCGATTTTAATAAATTTTATCTTATTTTTTTCTCCTAGCAGAATAAACTTTAAAACTGTTTTTATAATTTTTTCTAATTTTATAGAAATATGTTTAAAATTTGTGTCGAAATGTTCGAATTTTTATTTTTTTAGTTAACTTAGTTTTTTACACATTGCTTTGAGTGCTATTTCTTAATAAAATTTATATGAAACCTTAAACATATAAACCATTATTTTAAAAGTCTTTTCTGTTAAGTTTCAAACAAGGTTTCATTTTCTAAAATCGCTTGAGAATTATAGATTTTAGACACTATTTTCTAAACATGTTTTGTTTTCGATTTTTAAGCAAATTTTTTATATAGCAGCCTAAAAGTAGACTAAGAAATTTAGATTTCAGCTTAAATTTAAACAAAATAAAGAAAAATGAAATGCTAGACAAGCTTTAGTTTACTTTAGTGAATGTTTTTTAACTTCTTTTAAATTTCTCTAAACAAGCCTAAAAGTATGCTAAGAAATCTTGTATTAAGCTTAAATATGTAAATTCTATGAGAAGTTTTACTAAAACTGTTATAACTTGCACAATTTTTATCGGATTTTGGAAAATTTTAACTTTTTGTAAAGTAAACATAATAGACTTTAAAGTTATGCAAAAAAATTTCTATACTTTAGATAGAAAATATTTAAGAAAAGTCTTATTGAAAATGAAAAATTAAAAAAAAAATAGTTTCTTTTTTTAATTTAACAGAATTTTAAAATTGCTTTATAAAATGGTTTATAAAACATATAATAATACTTTAAAGTTATTATAGTCTTTATTAGACATTTTAATTATACTTTTCAAATTGTCCTTTTGTCTATTTCTTTCTAAAATGTCTAAAATTTTACTAACATATTATTCATGTCATATCTCTTAAACAATAACATTCCATCTTATGCAATAAATATGTATATAATAAAAATTTTCCAGCACAAAAACGTGTGCCAACAAACAGCCAACAATAACTACAAGTTAAATTGTAACAAAAACGTGACATTTTAGTCATAAAATAATGAAAACCAGCCAACAACTTAAAATAACATATATAAGTAGTAGTAGTAGTAGTAGTAGTAGAGAAGGGTATTTAGTATAGAGTCTTAACAAAAAGGTATTAAAGATATTCATGCCTTTTAGTCCATAACTAGACCACAAAAAAAAGCTTTACGTTTTTCATGCACAACCATTAAAAGAAGGTCATTTAAGAGGTTTTTACAGCCAATGTCTTTAAGTTAAAATAAAGACATTTTCTTTTAAAACAACTAAACACCCACCCTCTTGTTTAGTAAGCAGGAAATTGACCTGAATTTCAAATACTTTTATTACATTTTCCTTAAGTTAATAATAGTAGTTTAGTGTTTTCACTAAAACTATTTAGGTCAAATATTTGTTACCAAAAATATGCTATTTCATTGTACCTTTCTCTGGCTTTCTTTATTAAACCAAAAAGTAAAGCTTTTTTGAAGAACTACCTCAAGTAGATTTTGCTAAATAAACTTTTTAATAAGCTTTTCAAAAGTTTTTTTTTGTAACAAATTTAATGCATAAAATATGCTTGAAAAAATCTTGTAAATAAAAAGTTTTCCTCTTACTCTTTCTCTCTCTTTTTAACCACCTCCTTTTTCTTTCTCAATTGTCAGATATCCTTGCATAAGATGAGCTAATAAACTTGTGTAAATATTTATAGGGATTTACCTTGATAAGTAGTAAAACTCAATAAACATTTTTATACAGTTTGCTGTAACGCATTAAGTGCTTCCTAAAAGCATTATTAAGTAATTAAAGTGATTTTTAATTGAGCTTTTTAAGCAAAAAACAAGAAAAGCTTTTAAAATCTAGAAAAAGTTAATTGACAAGGGTTAAACAGTAAAAAAATTAAAAAATAACAATTAAAATTTTAATTTAAAATGTTTTTTAAACATTTTCTATCTAAAGCCTAAAAGTATGCAAAGTTTTAAACACTTAAACTTAATCGTCAAAATTACACAACCATCTTAAGAAAAACTGCTATAACGTGAGTAATTCTTAAGCGATTTCAATGAATGATGGCTCATTTTATTGCTAACAAAATAAGCTTTTATAATTTTCAATAAATTTATAATAGTTTCATAGAAACAATTCTTCAAAAATACCGCTAAACTTTTAGATTTTTTGAAAACCTTTGCTAGTTATTTTTTTTTAACAAATTTTCTTTAAAACTTTTAGATATTTTTTAAGAAATTTTTCTTCAAACACTCAATTTTAAATTCCCTTTAAAATATTTAATTTTAAACAATTTTTTCTCTAAACTTCTAAAAATATTGAAAAATTTGAGCTCAAAGTGGAAAATTTCATAAAAAATTTGAAATATATTGAGTTTACAAAATTTTGAATAATTTTAACAATTTCTTTCAAATTTTGAAAATTTTTGAATTTTTTTTAAACTAAACTTATTGTTATTTTAAAATTTTGAGAAAAAGTTTTGGTTTTAAAGGAAAATTATTGAAATATTTGAGCTCAAAGTGAAAAATTTTAAAAAATATTGGGTTTTTTAGAAAATTTTCAATAATTTTTATAATTTTGAAAAAAAAATTTAAAATTTTGAATATTTCTTAAACCAAACTCCATACTCTTTAAAAATATTGAGCAAAAGTTAAGGACTCAAAGAAAAAGTTTGAAAAAAATTGTGCTCAAAGTGGAAAATTTCAACAAAATTTGAAATATATTTAGTTTTTTTACAAAATTTTGAATAATTTTCAAAATTTTCCAAAGATTTTCAGAATTTTGTAATTATTTCAAACTAAACTCTTTGTTATTTTAAAATTTTGAGAAAAAGTTTTTGCTTTTGAAAGAAAACTTTTGAAAAATTTGAGCTCAAAATGAAAAATTTGAACAAAAACGGAAATATATTGAGTTTATTACAAAAATTGTTTATAACTTTTTTTAAATTCTCAAAGATTTTGAAAAATTTTGAACTATTTTTAAACTAAACTCAATACTCTTTGAGAATAGTGAACAAAATTGTTAAATTTAAAGAAAAAATTTTGATAAAATTTGAGTTAAAAGTAGAAAATTTAAACATATTTTGAAAAAAATCTTTAAATTGATGTTTCATAATTTCATGATATTTTAAGTCCTTAATCCTATGACTTAATGAATTTAAGCTAAATTTTAAATCTCATTTGTTTACTTTTTAATTTAAAAAATTTAAATTCCCAATAATTGTTTTTTTTTTTTTTTTTTTTTGTTTTGAAAATTGGAAAATTTAAACAGCACGTGCCTCAAATCTTTAGTTTTAGAAAACAAATTTTATTTTTTAAATCTAAAGCAATTAATCCTCTAATAATTACACAAAGGATTAAAATTTGATTGGCATTTACTTCTTTTTTTTTGTTCCACTTAACCCCTGGTTACACGGAAAAACCTTTGTCAAATCTCTTAACAAAAGAAAGTTTTTTTGAACAAAACAATTGTTTAACGATTTTGTTGCCACTAAATATTTAAATTTTAATTGTTTGGTGGATTTCGTTTTTTTTCAACCTTTTTTTACAATTAACGAAAAACAAAACTCGATATGTGTGCAAAATTTACTTTAATGTTTAAAGAATTGCAATGTACATAATATCTTGGTATGGGGCAGTTTAAGGGTTGCACTTCGGAGTTGTTTGGTTTTTTTTAAAAAAGGGGAGGTTTTTGCTTTCGTTGTGTTTCAAAAAAATACGTGATTTATTTGAAATGTTTGACAACAATGTAAACAGTTTATATGCAAAAGAAAAAAGGATTTAGCTAAATCTGCAACAGATTTCTAGGGCTTTAAAATGTTTGCTTTAGCATTACAAGTTTAGAGTTCAATGATTATTAAAATAAAATTTAAAATTTCTTTTAAAGCCATTCATAGAGATTATATTAAGCTAAATATTACTTTTAAACTAGTGGTCCTTCGAGCTTAACTTTAATTTCTCCCGCCTTAAAGTAGGCAATGCTTTTTTCCCTTCATATTGCTTAACATTTAATCAATAACTTAAATCCTTTTCAAACCAAATAAAGTCCTTGAAACTTGTCTTCTTATTGCTTAGTAACTAACCCTGTTAAACATTTAAAAACTTAAGACAAAATTTCTTGCCTTTGCCCTTTTAAAAGTTGGCAATGCATGCTGCTGCTAAAATCACTCCATTTATCTTGCTGCAACCTTAAGGCCAAGCAATAGCAAGCATCTAATCTTTACATTTCAAATGATATCATTCACAATATTTATTTCCAAAGAAACTGCGCAGTTGTAAAGGAAATAAATAAAATCTAAAAATTTTTTATTTTTCTCATTTTTATTTATTATTTTACGTTTGTCACTCTAACACACACACACACAACCTTGACGTTGAGCCAAGGTATACAACAACCACAAAAAAAGGACTCCAACTTAAAAAAAAATAGAAAATATTCATGGATGTTGCATGCTGGCAACCACCCTTGCTGCATTTTTTTGTATAATCTATATCATCATCATAATAATAATGTTGTTGTCAACGTTGTTGTTGTTTTATTACAACAACTCTTGAGACTTGCAGCAAGCACTTCAATAGAAAGTTTTTTTCTTTTTTGTGAAAAAATTTAGATATTTTTTGCATATTTTTTTCAAAAGAGTGTGAGAAATTTATAAAACAAACTTTCATTCTCTACTATGTGACAGACAGACGCGTGTCATTAGTAATATACTTATATGAGAAAAAGTTTAAAGTGATTTGTGTTAGTACTTCATCAGTTCGTTTCTCGGTTTGCTGCTGTTTAAAGGTAGTACAGTTATGTTTACCACAGAATGTAAATATATTTAATACTCCTTTTTAAAAAGAGTACCAAACCAATGTCAGTTAGATTAAGATTAAGTTGCAAATGTTGCAGTTGTTTTTGTAAGTATTATAAAGAAGAACATAGAGAAATTGTAAAAATTTTGTAACTCCTTAATAGTTAATAATTTTTTTGTTTATTTAGTCTCCTAAAAGTAGGCAATACTTTTTGTGTTAATTGAAAACAATCACCTTTAAAAAGCCTCTAAGTAGGCAACATGTTTTTCGTTTATTTGAACATTACTATCCTAAATTATCGAAATATATCACTGTACTCCTAAAAATAGGCAATAGTTTTTGCTAAAACAAACTCCTAAAATTAGGCAATACTTTGTTGTTTTGCAACCTTAAAGTATACAACATTTCGTTAACTTTTCCTTCACTTGGAAGCCAGTTTTTTCTTAAATCTAAGGATTTATTGGTTTTTGGCATTTTTATGTATTTAAATTTACTAAAATATGTTAACTCCTAAAGCTAGGCAACATGTTTTAAATATATTATCTTAACTCCTAAAAATAGGCAATTGTTTTTTGATAAATCAAACTCCTAAAAATAGGCAAAAGTTCTTAATAAATTAAACTCCTGAATATAGGCAATACTTATTTGTTTTTGCACCCCAAAGTATGCAACATTGTTTAAACTTTTTCTTCACTTCTTAACTCCTTAACATAGGCTATATATTTTAAAACTAAATTGTTCTAAATTTTAGTTTTTTACTGTTTTTGTAATTTTGTATATGATTTCGATGAAATATGCTTAACCCCTAAATGTAGGCAATAGTTTTTTGAATAATTAAGCCACCAAAAGTAGGCAATACTTTGTTGTTACATAATGTTTACTTTTAACTTAAAGCCGCCTAACAATGAGCCTCATTTTAAAACTCTATTCTTCACAACTACTTTTCTAAACTCTAAAGTATGCAATGAATTTTAAAACTCCAATTATTTATTGATATTCTTTTTCATCAATTTCTTTTTTTTCACTGAAAAAGTTTTCTTTTTATAATAATATGCTTAACCCCTAAAAGTAGACAATAGTTTTTTTGATTAATTAAGCCACCAAAAGTAGGCAATACTTTGTTGTTACATAATGAAAACTTTTAAGTTAAAACCGCCAAATAATGAGCTTCACTTAAAAACTTTATTCTTCACAACTACTTTTCTAAGCCCTAAAGTATGCAAAGAATTTTAAAACTCTTATAATTTATTGATTTTCTTTTTCTTTAACAACTTATTTCTTTCACTGTAAACATTTTCTCGTTATAATTTTCTTTCAACAAACAATAAAACGGCCTATTATTTCAATATTTCACAAACATTTACTTAAACAAGTTATCATTTACTCTCTTTATAACTTTAAACTCTCACTTGATTGCTCGCTCTCTACGTTCCTCCTCCTCACCCTCCCACCACAACTCTCATGCTTCTTGTAATTCTTTCTGCATTACTGTGAAGAAAACAAATAAACAACTCTCCCTTAAAGAGCAAAAACAAACAGAAAAAGCCTTTAGTATGCAATCAGCAATTTCTAGCAGCAACAACGACAACAACGACATCACTCTCTATATATAAGTAAGAAAATTAAAGCATACTTTTAGGTTTCACTTAAACAAATATAAACATAACAAACCAGCCAAAGCCACCCACTTTCACAAGGAAAACAAAAAACAAGAACATTAAATGAATTGAGCAGACATCACTCATTTCATTACAATTACACAAACATACATACAAACACACACACACATATATAGACACTTTTACTCACATAGTTAAATGTATGTATTTTGTTGTTTAATGTTTTATATTTCGTTTTTGTATAAATGAGGGACGCCAGTCTGACGACAGTTCAGACAAAAATACAATAATAAACATAAACTTTATTAAATACATAATATTTTATACAAGGAAATTTTAACAAAAAAAAAAAAATAAACGTTAGGAAGCAATTTGTAAATAAAAAATATTTTCCTGCTTGTAAAGACAACAAGGAAATGCAATGTTAACGTTAAAGCGTTTAAATAATAATTTTACAAAAAAGTGCGTAAATTTCTTAAAATTTTCCTAATTTAACAAAAATCAAAATTAAAAAATATTAAAGCTTGCTTAACAAGCTAAATTTGGTGTTTAGGGAGCACCCTAAATATTAAAAAAAAATTACGATAAATTGAAAATAAAATTTAAAACTCAAAATTTTCTAAATTTAACAATAATCAAAATTAGATAAAAATTAAAGCTTTCTTTATATAAAAGAATTTTTATTTAGGGAGCACCCTAAGTACATAAAAAATTTACGATAAATTAAAAATAAATTTTAAAAAATAAATTTATTCAAAATCAACAAAAATCAAAATTAGATAAGAATTAAAGCTTTCTTTATATAAAAAAAATTTTGTTTAAGGAGCACCCTAAGTATTTAAAAAATTTACGATAAATAAAAACAAAATTATAAAAATTAAAATTATCCCAAATTAACAAAAATCAAAATTAGATAAAAAATAAAGTTTTCTTAGCATAAAATTATTTTTGTTTAAGGAACACCCTAAGTACTTAAAAATTTACGATAAATTAAAAATAAATTTTAAAAAGTAAAATTATTCAAAATCAACAAAAATCAAAATTAGATAAAAATTAAAGCTTTCTTAGCATAAAATTGATTTTGTTTAAGGAGCACCTTAACTATATAAAAAGTTTACGATAAATTTAAAATTAAATTTAAAACTCAAAATTTTCTAAATTTAACAAAAATCAAAATTAGAGAAATATTTTAGCTTTCTTAACATAAAATTATTTCTGTTTAAGGAGCACCCTAAGTCTTAGAAAAATTTACGATAAATTACGAAGAAATTTAAAAAATTAAACTTTTATAAATTTAACAAAAATCAAAATTAAAGAAATATTTAAGCTTTTTTTACATAAAACAATTTTTGTTTAGGGAGCACCCTAAGTCTTAGAAAAATTTACGATAAATTACAAAAAAAATTAAAAATTAAAATTTTCTAAATTCAATAAAAATCAAAATTAGATAAATTTTAAAGCTATCTTATGGCATAAAAAGTTTTGTTTAATGAACACCCTAAGTATTTAAAAAAATTAGCATAAATAAGATATTTTAATGGCAAATTTATCAAATTTAGATTTTTAAATTATTTTTATATATATTTATCTATTTTCGTACTCTTAAACGTTTAACGTTTTCATTGTGTCTCTGAGCAACATACAGTGTCAGCTTAACGCTTTTGTGGTCTATACTTTTCATTTTATTTTTTTTTATTTGCATTTGTTATGGTATATGTGATTTTTATTACTTGTATGCCGCCATAGACTAACACAAACTTTAACATATTTAGCCTCAAACCACCCACTCGGTTATCCTGTAGGATATCGTATATACAAACTCACAACTACACGCACTACTTGCTCTCTCTCTCTTTATAAAAAACCCGGTCTGTTGTTAGCTGTATAACTTCAAAGGCGGGGGGTCTTGTTTCAACTGATTACCCTTACAGTTTGTTGAGAATCGTAGAGTCGTTGAGTTCGTTTTTAAGTTAACGCGGAAGTTGGAAAGTGT
>NC_060950.1:64818962-64822879 GCF_022045245.1 Lucilia cuprina | reverse complement strand
AAAAACGATATTCTGGGATATTTTGTTAAATAGCTTTTTGCATTTTTAATAAAAATAATAATAAAACTTATAAAATAATTTTCTTAAACATAATGATAATAATAATAAAAAAAATAATAGTTATATACATTACACACACACAAACACAATAAAAGTTATACAAACATATAATATATAATTTTCAATTAAAAACAATTATATAAACTAGGTTTCATTTTTGTTTCTTTCGCTAATTGTTAAAATTAAATAATAAACAAAATGGAGGAGATTAACTAATTAAAAGAAAAACAATTAACAGGGAATCAATTATAAAAGCTAGAGCTAGAGTGCTAAGAAAATTTAATACAATAGAATTTACAAATTGATTTAAATTGAATTTGGGTTGAGCGATTTTAAAAGTAAAATAAGAAAACACATTAACAAAACTTAAAAATAAAAAAGGGAAAAAATATACAAAAATTAAAAGAAGAAAACTCAACAATTTAATATTAATAGCAAAACGTTTTAAAAAAAAGGAACAAAAAAATAAAAACGAAATTTTACAGCAAGCTAAAGAAAAGTTTTAAAATTAATTAACAGCCCAAATTTGACACCCGTTAACAAAATTGAAAATTTTTACAAAAACCTTAAATTTGTAAAAATTTAAATTACAAAATTTATGAGGTTTTAGGTTTTTAGTTTTTTGTTTAAAGTTTTAGGCCTTTAAAATCTTTTAAAATTAAAATTTAAAAACTAAAATATACCGATTTGTTTGTTTTGTTTTTTTTTTTAGAAAAAGCTAAGCGTGTTTTTTGTTTGTTTTATAATTTAAATATTTAAAAAAAAAACTACTTGTCTCCTAGTTACTAGATGTATATATCGAAAAATATCTCTAGATTTTAGAAAAAAATATGCTTAAATTATTGATTTATTTATATCACCCCTGAAACAGTTTTTTCATAAGGTGTACCCAAAGTATCTCTACGTCTGGGTAAAGTACCACTTGCGGTAAGAGGCGCCGATTCGGGACAACCCAAACCCGTCAAAAGTTCCACTAAAGCAGTTGTTTCTTCTACACTGTAATGTGGTGCTGGTATACCACCATTGCTGGTGGAGCTATTGGCAGCCGTACTGCTGCTATTGTTAGCTGAGTGAGAATTTGTTGAGGTTGTTGTGGCATTCGATACCGAAGATGATGACGATGAAGTATTGCTAGCCATACTCGAATTTGTATTACTAGTACTGCTGGCATTTTGTGTGGCAGCAGCTGCTGCTGCTGCGGCTTTCAAAGACTTGGCGGTGGCTAAAGATTGAGCCGCACGAGCATAAGCCAAACAAGTGCGTCCCTCATGATCGGTATGTTTAATGTTGGCACCATTCTGTAATGGAAAATTATGGAATAAGTCAAATCTGTTTAGTTTGTTTGTTACGAGTTAATGGGAACTTACCCATATTAAAAGTTGAGCTATGGCTAAATTGCCAATGGCACAGGCCAATAGTAGGGGAGTCCTAACATCTCTAGGACTAACATTGGCATTGGTAACTTCAGCATTGGCATTAGCCAAGATTAAAACAATAGATTTCATATCAGATCTAAAATAATACAGAAGAAAGTGAGAAATTAATAAAGATGTTTTTGTTAAAAAATTATAAATGAGTTGGAACTGAAGAAGAACAGAACTAGAACAGAACTAGAATAGAACTAGAACAGAACTAGAACAGAACTAGAACAGAACTAGAACAGAACTAGAACAGAACTAGAACATAACTAGAACATAACTAGAACAGAACTAGAACAGAACTAGAATTGCACTAGAACTAAACTGCAAACTGCACTTGAACTAAACTAGAACTGAATAGAACAGATTTGAAACTTTCAATCTTGAGTTTAGCTAAAGATATTTAAAATAAACTTACCTAATCACAGCTTCAATTAACTGCTGACCGGGTGTAGCATTTGTATTTGTATTCTGTTGAGGTAAAAATTCTTTGGCCTCATATTTACTTCTAATCCAGCACTCTTTCTCTTCCCTAGATGAATTTGGTTTGGGTTTCGAACGCTGGCGGGTATTTGCTTCCCAAACAGAATTAGCCAAACTATTGCCAATGGCCAGCATAACACTTAAATGGCCGGCTCTAAAAGAAAACAAAAACAAAAACAAAAAAATTAGAATTTAAAACTCTGAAAATACATTCATTCGTGCAAATACTTACGGCCAATCGTCTAGACCCAAAGAGCGTACTTTAGAGATGTGAGAACCTAAATTACGATGAATACCCGAACATTCAATGCACATTAAAACGCCCAAATTTAAACTGGCCCATTCGGGATCTATAAATGAAAACAAAAACAAATATTAAAGAAAATTCATTGAATTTTACAACAACTACAATAAAATCAAAAGAAAATTATAAGAAAGGAAATAAAAAAATTGTAACCCAACATTTTTACTCACTTGGTGCATCACAATCGACACAATAGCCATTACCCGGTACGCGTGTACGTATCGTCACCATCGAGGCCAATTCACTAGTGGTGGCCGGCTTCATTTTGGTACTTTCTATGGTTTGAAGACTCTTGAAAATCTCCTGTTCTATGGCGGCCACCCATTCATCTCGTTCCTCCGAATTGGCTGCCTCAAAATGCCACTGTTTGGAGTCCAAAGACACGATATAGAATTCATAACCATCTGAATCATCAATTTCATTGGATTTAACACTACTGCTCTTCATGCGTCTATGACGTTTCTTAACATTAGGGGTTTGAGCCTCCAATTTATTGGAAGCATTAACGGCTAAAAGTTCACGCTGTGAGTTCTCTCCAGCGCCCGCTATAAAGGTTTGAGAGTTAGAATTGGACATGGCTATGCCTTCGTCACCGCTGGTTTGTTGGGATGAATTCGATTTAACCGCCGACTCTTTAAGGGGTTCGAATGCTGTGAAATAAAATCAACATAAATACATTTTCTTTAAAATTAAAAGATTTTAACAAAACTTACCATTATTGGTGGACAACATGGAAGTGGTCAAAGCACTGTTTGTTATTATAGACTTAGAACCTCTAGGCTTCTGGCCCGGCACCTTTACAGTAACATATTGCAAAGGTATCTCTTTGCCATGCACATCATCCATATAATCATGTAGTGAAGGATGATAGGTAAGTCTACCATCATCACACAAAGTAACATATTTCTTTTTCCATTCTTTATTTAAAGATTTACTAGATCTTTTGTACAAATAACCCTGTTTTATGGGTATAGAGCGACCGCTACCCAATTCACCATTTTTCATTTCTTTCTCACCCTTTTTCGAGGAGGAGGGTATAAAGAGATTCGATCTTCTGCGTGATTTTCTACTGGCCGTGGGCGTTGAAGTGGGTGTAGGCAAATCCTTACCACTCACTGTCAAATTCGAGTCTTTTTCTCTTAAAGGCACCAACGACAGGGGAGCCAATTGCTCGGAGGCCGAACTATTTTGTGAATTCGTACCCTGGGGATTATATTTGGTTATATTGTTATTTTCATTGGTCATATTATAGCATTCACGTTCTCGCTCGCGATTATGATGAGATCTCAATTGTACATGTTGGGTTTCTTGTGGCTGTTGTGCCTGCCACAACTTCTGAGCATTACCACCTGCTGCCGTGGGCGGCAGACTATGCTGTTGTTCTTGATGCACAAAATCTGCACTCATGCGCATGGGTATATGATGAGTTGAACTCGAAAGTACATGATGTCTATGGGGTAGGGTGAGATTACCAGCGGCAGCAGCTCCAGCTCCCGATTGCATGGAATTGGAGGAAGAGTTTGAAGAAGCAAAACCATTGGTATTGCTGCCATTTTGTGAGTTATGATGATAGGAGGCTATGCCCAAACGTGTGCCCTGGGGTGTAGTGGGTCGGGAGGTAACATTTGCGGGTAGGGGTAAACGTTGTGAGA
>NC_060950.1:64817687-64818862 GCF_022045245.1 Lucilia cuprina | reverse complement strand
GATAGATAGATAGATAGATAGATAGATAGATAGATAGATAGATAGATAGATAGATAGATAGATAGATAGATAGATAGATAGATAGATAGATAGGTAGATAAAAAAATGGACACACACATTGTATGAAGTATTAACAAATACACTTTGTAAAGGGTATATAAGATTCGCCACGACTGAATTTAGAATTCTTACTTGTTTTATTTTTATCATTTCATATACCGAGAACAATTGCACCCAACAAATTTGCAGTCAACAATATTTATTTTTGCTTAATTTATAGTCGTATTTTTTTTTACTTATCAGTAAAACAACCAAAAAGTAAAACAATTTAATACGTCATTTTTTTTTGTTGCTTGCGAACTAAAGACATTATGACCGATGGCTTTAAGGTTCTTTTTAAATGTTTTTATTTTCAATAAACAAGTGCAAGTGTACGTAATTTGACGGTGGTAATTGATGTGTGTGCTTGTATATTTCTATTGTTAGAATTCGTTTACTAAAATATTGTATTAAGTATATTGCCTGTTTACCTGTTTTGTGCAATTTTTCCATCTAATAGAAAGGAATTATCTTTTCGTATTGGTATTATTTTGAGTAGGCAAATATTAATGTCAAAACATTTACTTTTTTATTGTTAATATTAAGTTTATTAATTTCGTTTTCGTTGCATTAATATTTACGTTTTGAATATACTCATTGAAAGACGTTGTACTACTACGCTTTGATCGATTGAGAAAGTGATTATTTTCGAAACCCTTTTTAATTAAGTGCCAATTAAAGTTTGTTAAAAAAGTTTTGTTTTGGTTTTTTTTTCTCGGTCAAGTGGTTTTTTATTATTAATTAAAGTTATCGAAGTGTTGAGTAGTAAGTTTTATAGTAATTTTATTATAAAATATGAGTAATAAATTTACTATTACATGTGAATAAGGAGTTTAGTTCATCTCAGCTTTAGTTAACTTTTAATATAAAGTGTACAGAGGTGTTGATTTTGATATTTAAAAAATATAGTTCTGTTCTAGTCTTTTCCATTTAGTTCTAGTTCCAGTTCAGTTCTAGTTCTGATCTAGTTCAGTTCTAGTTCAGTTCTAGTTCAGTTCTAGTTCAGTTCTCGTTCAGTTCTAGTTCAGTTCTAGTTCAGTTCTAGTTCAGTTCTAGTTCAGTTCTAGTTCAGTTCT
>NC_060950.1:64815910-64817587 GCF_022045245.1 Lucilia cuprina | reverse complement strand
AGAACAGAACTAGAACAGAACTAGAACAGAACTAGAACAGAACTAGAACAGAACTAGAACAGAACTAGAACAGAACTAGTACAGAACTAGAACAGAAATAGAACAGAAGTAGAACAGAAATAGAACAGAAATAAAACAGAACTAGAAAAGAACATGAAAAGAACTAGAACACAACTAGAACAGAACTAGAACAGAACTAGAACAGAACTAGAACAGAACTAGAACAGAGCTACAACTGAATAAAGAACAAAACTAGAACTTCTGTACGAAAAAAGGTAAAACTTTTATAACATAAAAGTGGACAGAACCTATTTTATAAGATGGAGGACAGAATTTTTATTTAAAACGAACTAATATCAACTACAATGACAAGATTTATGACGTTGTTTTAAATAACAATAAGAAAATAAAATGCGCATAATATTTTTTTTAATATTATTTTAAAATATCCAAATAATACTTGAAAACAAAATTGTCGCACTAGATGTTTATCAATTGATTTATGGTCATTGGTCTTTAAAACTTGTTTTCTATACTTAACACAGTTTTTTAGTAAAACAAAATTCTACTCACTTTTTTGTTTTCTCTATTTCATAGGGAAAACCACAAACTTTACATGACAATTGTGCCTCCGTTTTACTGCAACTCTCCACCAGCCAACGTTTCAAACATTCATGATGCACCGACGAAACATCACCAGTGCAACGGCAGGGTTGTATTAAAGGCTCTGGTTTATCGTTGTCATAACAAATCCAACAATCTTTTTTATTCAAAAACGATTGTCCCTCTTCGGGTGAAAGAGTTTTCGTTTCGGCTGAGGTGGTGGGTATCGATGGGTCGATTTGTCTTGATATTAATTTGCGAGGATTTAAGATCCATAATTGTTCGGGAGCCATAGAATTCCATAAACAGCAAGGAAACCACAAAGCAACACCTATTTCAACAATGCGAAAGACAATATCATGCCAATTGCGTGAATAGACAGGCACTCTATTAGAATAAGAAGTAAAATATTCAAATCATATTTCTTAGTTTTCTAAGTAAACAAAAAATACTTACTTTGTTTTCCAAAAATCTCCCAAAGTCTCTGATGTTAAAAATCCCACTATCACTATTAACATTATAGCCTGCGACAGCAGTCCCAGGCGTGATTGATGCAACTGTGAAGCATTGACAATGGCCTCACTGGGACCTAGAATTTTACCCGTTTGATCGTATACAAAACCACCGCGTAATTTAAAGAATACTTCTACGCCATAGATGAGGAAAAAGACCACAACTACTAAGAGCAAGACGGCATAACAACCATTGAAAATATGAGCATATGTTTGGCGTTCGGAGTTAATGAGCGACGAGAAGACTTCAACACCAAAAAGACTGTAGAGAAAGAAATTGAAGGCAATAAAGCCGAGAAAACTTTTCGATAAAAACTGTGATTTTTCCCAGCGTATATCGCGCAAGTGGAAGATCTGTAAAAGAGAGCAAAAAAAAAATATGAAATGTTAGTGAAATTGAATTATATTTATAATAGAATTGAGCTAAAACTAAACTAAATCACAATCTAGAACTCAACTGAACTAGAACAGAACTAGAACAGAACTAGAACAGAACTAGAACAGAACTAGAACAGAACTAGAACAGAACTAGAACAGAACTAGAACAGAACTAGAACAGAAC
>NC_060950.1:64812664-64815810 GCF_022045245.1 Lucilia cuprina | reverse complement strand
AGTTCAGTTCTAGTTCAGTTCTAGTTCAGTTCTAGTTCAGTTCTAGTTCAGTTCTAGTTCAGTTCTAGTTCAGTTTTAGTTCAGTTATAGTTCAGTTATAGTTCGGTTGTAGTTCAGTTATAGTACTGTTCTCGTTCCTGATTAGTTCTTGCACTATTTTCTCTTTTATAATAATATAATTTATATGATTCCATTTCATTTCAGACTCGATTGGGAAAAAGGTTTTACCATACAACACTGGTCCAAGACAGTAATTCTCATCACCCTGATGTGTGTGGCAGGTGCCTCTGCCTGGGTGGTAATACAACTCTATGTCGATCCCTTAATACGTGTCATGACTGTGGGCATTGCTGTACTCATCGGTTATGTTTGTATTAAATGTTTAGGTGAAAATACCGTTGTAGCCTATCAACGTGCCAAAGTAAGCAGCATTAATATAGTCACAAAATCTGAAATGGAAAAATTACATACCATTTGCGAGGATGTTAGCACGGCAGGATCCAGCTCCTCATAAATGTGTAATTACAATAATATTCAAATTTAAATTTCATTATTTTTTTTTTACATTGACTTTTCATATACAACAAAAAAGAACAAACATTAATTTAATTGCTGTATTTTTTTTTCATATAACTAAATAAGTTTTGTGCTCTTTATGATTGACTTTAGATAATATGTAGTTTTAAAAATATTTTCCCAGCAATATGCGTTTTGTATAAAAGAAAGTACTCTGCGTTTCTATTTAGAGCTTGTAAAAAATTACAAAAATTTATTTTCATTTACTTTTTTATAAACTATTTTTGAAGAAATCTTTATGTTTTTTTAATAAACATATTTTGTAGCAAAACGTAAAATTTTCAATGCACATTTATTAAAAGTAAACAAACAAATTGCTCAATTTGTTTTATAAAATGTGCTAATTAGTTTAAGGCTTAAATATTTTTTTTATAGCAATAAGTATTTAATAAACAAAAATCTTCCTTAAATATATTAAAACATACGTTTACATAGTTTTATGTAAGAAAATTTATAATATTTCAAGTTTATTTTAGAGAATATGAAAACTTGATGAATAAAAAATGACAACTTAATTTGTTTAAACAACAACTATTAAGATGATGATCACTAATCCAAAAAAATTTTCAAAGTTTAGCTTAACTTTAGTATTTTTGAATAAATTTTTAAAATTTTCAATCTAAACGAAAAGTGTTGATCACTAATAACTTGTTACAGTTATTAAAACAGAAAGCGCTTCTAATCGGTTGTTTATTTTCTAAATATGTAATACTCAAATCTTTTGAAACCTTTTTTGTCTATAGTTTGAATTCAAAATTATTTTACATTCAGTCTTTTATAAATTCTCTAAAATAAACTTGAATAAAGTGCAATTCCCAAAAGAAAAAGCAAAAAAACATTAAATTAAAAAGAAAAAATAAGAATAGATAAAAGATTTAGTAAAATTTTGGAAATTGTAAATGTCATAATTCTTGTTCAAATACTTTGAAAAGCAAGTTTCTCTTCAGTTCTAGTTCTGTTTTAGTTATGCTCTAGTTCTGTTCTAGTTCAGTTCAGTTCTAGTTCAGTTCTAGTTCAGTTCTAGTTCAGTTCTAGTTCAGTTCTAGTTCAGTTCTAGTTCAGTTCTAGTTCAGTTCTAGTTCAGTTCTAGTTCAGTTCTAGTTCAGTTCTAGTTCAGTTCTAGTTCAGTTCTGGTTCAGTTCTAGTTCAGTTCTAGTTCAGTTCTAGTTCAGTTCTAGTTCTATTCTAGTTCTGTTCTAGTTCTGTTCTAGTTCTGTTCTAGTTCACTTCTAGTTCACTTCTAGTTCTGCTCTAGATCTGTTCTAGTTTTGGTCTAATTCAGTTCTAGTTCAGTTCTATTTCATTTACATTTTTATTTCCAAAAGTTTTATTAGATCTTTATTAATTAAATCTACATTAAAATATACTTACATAACTACGGTATCATTAAGCAAGAGATTACAAATCTATTATTGCAATTACTTAAGACCCACAAAACTTTTAAAGCTTTCATTATAAAATAGTTTTCAACATTGACTTTAAAAGGATCAAAGAATTCCTTAAGAAAACACAAAAATATATACAGCAAATAACCATTAAACATAATTAGAAAGGCTCTTAAAGAAAATAATAAAAGTAAAACACTTGAAAAGTAAAGAAAACATTTAAAAAAGTTAATTAAAATCAAACAAATCCCCTAAAATTAAGAGAAAAAAAATTAAAATAAAAACATATAAAAACAAAATATTTTAGCAATAAAAACATCACCCTTTACTTTAAAATCCTAAACATTAAAAAAAACTTTCTTCCCAAAAAATTATATTTACCTAAACCACACACACCCATTATCTTAATTACATTTACTACAAAGTAACGAATATTATTGTTAAGTTAAACAAATTCGCTTAAAATAAGTTTAATTTCATTTTAGCGTTAATATATCTCTTGTATTTTTGTCTTAAGCCATATTTATAATTTAAATGTATATTATTTAAAATCATCTATAATCATTATCATCAACAAGTAATACTAATTACATATTCAGTTTTTTTTTTTCAAATCATACCTATTAATAGTTTTATAAGAAGTTGTTTTGGGAATGCAATTATGTATTTAAACTTAAATGTTTTTCGTGCAACAACTTCAATTTATATTACTCCCTCAAATTATTATTTTATAAAAGAATTAATAAGAAACTGAGAAAAACCCATAAATTATTGTGATACAAATTAAAAATAAAAATTAATTAATAAAAAATTCGAAAAATTAAAAAAGTAAGATGTTTTTATTAAAAAAGTGTTAAAAAGAACCAAACTACAGAACAGAACTAGAACAGAACTAGAACGGAACTATAACAGAACTGGAACAGAACTAGAACAGAACTAGAACAGAACTAGAACAGAACTAGAACAGAACTAGAACAGAACTAGAACAGAACTAGAACAGAACTAGAACAGAACTAGAACAGGACTAGAACAGAACTAGAACAGAACTAGATCAGAACTAGATCAGAACTGGGACAAAACTAGAACATAACTAGAAGAAAATTACAACAGAACTAGAACAGAACTTGAACAGAACTAGAACAGAACTAGAACAGAACTAGAACAGAACTAGAACAGAACTAGAAC
>NC_060950.1:64807360-64812564 GCF_022045245.1 Lucilia cuprina | reverse complement strand
AGAACTGAACTAGAACTGAACTAGAACTGAACTAGAACTGAACTAGAACTGAACAAGAACTGAACTAGAACTGAACAAGAACTGAACTAGAACTGAACTAGAACTGAATTAGATCTGAACTAGAACTGAACTAGAACTAAACTAGAACTGAACTAGAACTGAATTAGATCTGAACTAGAACTGAGCTAGAACTAGAACTGAACTAGAACTAGATCTGAACTAGAACTGAACTAAAACTAAAACTAAACTAGATCTGAACTAAAACTGAACTAAATTAATAAAAATTGTATTATTGGAAAAAATTTAAAATAATTTATTTCATATATTAAACATTCAATCATACCAATCAAAAGATATCAGAAAGGTAAATGCGTCGCAAATTTCAAGTGTACATTGATTTGCGGAAAAATATGAAACATATTACAGATTTTTATTAAAATGCTAACAATTATACTTTATGTAAAATATATTTTGTAATTTCTCTACTTTTTAAAGATTTTATTTTAATGCTATAACTTATTTTAATTTCCTCAAACTTGTACATATTTGACTAATGGGTTTATATTTTCCAGAAACCACCATCAATTATATTATTCGATAAAAATAAGGTTTTTCTGTTTACCCAAAAACCACAAACAAATACATACATAAATTTGATAAAATTAAATAAATAATAATTGAATAAATAATTCAATTTAAAATTAAATTAAAGTGCAAATCAAATAGTTATATAATATCCTATCAATTGAACTTACCTCAGCCCACATGCAAACAATCAATGAAGCGCAGGTCATTAATAAAGGATAATAGGCGGACATTAAGGTAACAGCCCATTGTGGTTGTAAATCCAACTAAAATGTAACAATAACAAATATTTATTAAAAACAAATTTAAACTTTTTAAAAATAAAACTCTTACCGGTGTTGTAAAGTAAGCTCCCCGCAAAGAGGCCGCTACAAATACCATAAAATATAACATTTTCTGAGTGGTAATACGACAGGCCCTTAACACAGACGGTTGTTTGAGTCTTTGATATTCGGCCACTATACAGATAAACAATTGTATAACCGATACCAGGGCAACAAAATAGAAAACACTTGAAATGCCAGCATAGTAGGGCAAATTAAAGCCACTACACTCATCGCCGGCATAACGTATTTCACAGAGACATGTGCCATTTAGACAATCACCGCGTCCCGAACAGGTGGCCGTATTAAGATCATCATGATTGAAGGGTTGTAGTGGTCCACTACTAGTTGTAGACTGTTGCAAAACGCTCGAAGAGCACCTCATTAAGTTATGAAAACTCGGTAGCATTCTATGTGTGAAAAGTTAAACTGAAAATTTAAAATAAAAAAGTGATTGTAAATAAATTGTATTTTGTTTTTAAGAAATTTAATATTTGTTTTGTTCTTGAAATTTGTCTTAAAATTATTAATTTATATTTTGACCTCTTGGGTATTTGTGTAAACAATCAACTAAACAATCCAAATAAAAGAAACAACATTTTTCTTTCGTAAATATTTAGTTATGTTCATTCGTATGTGAGAAATAAACAAATGAGCCATAGAAACGATAAATATAAAGTTAAACATATAAAAAGCAAATAAATAAATAACTGAAGTATGAGGTGTAGTTGCACAGTTTCAGATTAAACAACTAAAAATTGTTCACTTTGATAAGCATAAAATGATGGATTACGAAAACTTAAAACTAAAACTAAACTACAACTTAAAAAAAAACTAAACTACAAAAGATAAAGATCCGGAACTGAACTAGAACAGAACTTAAACATAACTGGAACAGAACTAGAACAGAACTAGAACAGAACTAGAACAGAACTAGAACAGAACAAGAACAGAACAAGAACAGAACTAGAACAGAACTAGAACTAGAACAGAACTAGAACAGAACTAGAACAGAACTAGAACAGAACTAGAACAGAACTAGAACAGAACTAGAACAGAACTAGAACAGAACTAGAACAGAACTAGAACCGAACTAGAACAGAACTAGAACAGAACTAGAACAGAACTAGAACAGAACTAGAACAGAACAAGAACAGAACTAGAACAGAACTAGAACTAGAACAGAACTAGAACAGAACTAGAACAGAACTAGAACAGAACTAGAACAGAACTAGAACAGAACTAGAACAGAACTAGAACAGAACTAGAACAGAACTAGAACCGAACTAGAACAGAACTAGAACAGAACTAGAACAGAACTAGAACAGAACTAGAACAGAACTAGAACAGAACTAGAACAGAACTAGAACAGAACTAGAACAGAACTAGAACAGAACTAGAACAGAACTAGAACAGAACTAGAACAGAACTAGAACAGAACTAGAACAGAACTAGAACAGAACTAGAACAGAACTAGAACAGAACTAGAACAGAACTGGAACAGAACTAGAACAGAACTAGAACAGAACTAGAACAGAACTAGAACAGAACAAGAACAGAACAAGAAAAGAACAAGAACAGAACTAGAACAGAACTAGAACTAGAACAGAACTAGAACAGAACTAGAACAGAACTAGAACAGAACTAGAACAGAACTAGAACAGAACTAGAACAGAACTAGAACAGAACTAGAACAGAACTAGAACAGAACTAGAACAGAACTAGAACTAGAACAGAACTAGAACTAGAACAGAACTAGAACAGAACTATAACAGAACTAGAACAGAACTATAACAGAACTAGAACAGAACTAAGAACAGAACTAGAACAGAACTAGAACAGAACTAGAACAGAACAGAACTAGAACAGAACTAGAACAGAACTAAACAGAACTAGAACAGAACTAGAACAGAACTAGAACAGAACTAGAACAGAACTAGAACAGAACTAGAACAGAACTAGAACAGAACTAGAACAGAACTAGAACAGAACTAAGAACAGAACTAGAACAGAACTAGAACAGAACTAGAACAGAACTAGAACAGAACTAGAACAGAACTAGAACAGAACTAGAACAGAACTAGAACAGAACTAGAACAGAACTAGAACAGAACTAGAACAGAACTAGAACAGAACTAGAACAGAACTAGAACAAACTAGAACAGAACTAGAACAGAACTAGAACAGAACTAGAACAGAACTAGAACAGAACTAGAACAGAACTAGAACAGAACTAGAACAGAACTAGAACAGAACTAGAACAGAACTAGAACAGAACTAGAACAGAACTAGAACAGAACTAGAACAGAACTAGAACAGAACTAGAACAGAACTAGAACAGAACTAGAACAGAACTAGAACAGAACTAGAACAGAACTAGAACAGAACTAGAACAGAACTAGAACAGAACTAGAACAGAACTAGAACAGAACTAGAACAGAACTAGAACAGAACTAGAACAGAACTAGAACAGAACTAGAACAGAACTAGAACAGAACTAGAACAGAACTAGAACAGAACTAGAACAGAACTAGAACAGAACTAGAACAGAACTAGAACAGAACTAGAACAGAACTAGAACAAACTAGAACAGAACTAGAACAGAACTAGAACAGAACTAGAACAGAACTAGAACAGAACTAGAACAGAACTAGAACAGAACTAGAACAGAACTAGAACAGAACTAGAACAGAACTAGAACAGAACTAGAACAGAACTAGAACAGAACTAGAACAGAACTAGAACAGAACTAGAACAGAACTAGAACAGAACTAGAACAGAACTAGAGAAGAAAACTAGAACAGAACTAGAACAGAACTAGAACAGAACTAGAACAGAACTAGAACCAACTGAACTAGAACAGAACTAGAACAGAACTAGAACAGAACTAGAACAGAACTAGAACAGAACTAGAACAGAACTAGAACAGAACTAGAACAGAACTAGAACAGAACTAGAACAGAACTAGAACAGAACTAGAACTAGAACAGAACTAGAACAGAACTAGAACAGAACTAGAACAGAACTAGAACAGAACTAGAACAGAACTAGAACAGAACTAGAACAGAACTAGAACAGAACTAGAACAGAACTAGAACAGAACTAGAATAGAACTTGAACAGAACTAGAACAGAACTAGAACAGAACTAGAATAGAACTAGAACAGAACTAGAACAGAACTAGAGCAGAACTAGAACAGAACTAGAGCAGAACTAGAAGAGAACTAGAACAGAACTAGAACAGAACTTGAACAGAACTAGAACAGAACTAGAACAGAACTAGAATAGAACTAGAACAGAACTAGAACAGAACTAGAACAGAACTAGAACAGAACTAGAGCAGAACTAGAACAGAACTAGAGCAGAACTAGAAGAGAACTAGAACAGAACTACAACAGATCTAGAACAGAACTAAATTTTAACTGTACTAGAACTTAATTTGAACTAAACTCGAATTAGATTTCAAATATTTTAGTTTCATTTCCTAATACTAGCACATCAATCATATTCCCAACAAAATTATTTATCTGACGGAAACATAAAAACATTTAGTAAATATTTGCATGAATTTGCAAATTAATAACAATGTCCTTATTTCAAGCGATTAATCTAAATACTAAATGTTATCGTTTTAATTAATTTAGTATATAAATAACAACAAAACTTACATACATATCTACTAAAATATGTATGTATGCGATCTACAAAATGTTTATAACAGAATTAATTGCAAAAAAAAAAAAATAATTTTTGCATATTTACATATAAAACAATAGAATTAGTAAATAATGAAAAAAGTTGAAAGCCTAAATGAATTTATGCTAAATAACGCCAAAATCAATTAAAAATACGAACGAGACAAATAAAAAAATATATTGGAAATGAATAAACATTAAGTTTGAACATAATAATTAATACTGAGGATGAATGTTGATGAGTCAACAGACAATAGGGTCATTATTAAGTGTGTCCATTTTGGTATATGCAGTTAAAAGTTTAAAACAGTAAAATACTTAAATAATGGAAAGCTTAATTAAATAATTTAAAAGAAGACGATTATAGGGGAATTTTCGAAAAGAATAGAACTTTGAACGATTTTTATGCACTACGCTTAAGTTCCACAATCATCTAGTGGCTTAAGAAACTAGATACCAAGACCAAAACAACCCGATTGTTAAAATTTTGAAGATCTTTTACTTTTCCCTCTTTGACCAACATTACCACCCGTTACTGTTTAAGATCAACCAATATGTACATTGAACATTATGCCAGCCATGCATGACAATTAATAATGATA
>NC_060950.1:64797251-64807260 GCF_022045245.1 Lucilia cuprina | reverse complement strand
ATAGTCTAGTCTATAGTCTAGTCTATAGTCTAGTCTATAGTCTATAGTCTAGTCTATAGTCTAGTCTATAGTCTAGTCTATTGCACATACTCTTCTTTTGGCTCTAGAGCAAACGCTATTTAGAATATTTGAAATCGGTTCATTATTTCGCCTAGCCCCCATACAAACTGACTACTGAATAGTTTTATACAAATTAAATACTTAATTATGTAAAAAATTATTTTTTTTTTATAAAGAGTTTTTCTTAAAATTTTTTAAAAAAGTGAACGATTTGTTCACACAATTTTTTTGCCTTTAGTTTTTACCCCCCAAAGTGATTTTATTATAACTGATAACCCCTTATCGCGCATATATTTGTTTGTATTTATTACATTAACCTCAAAACAGTTGTTTGATTTCCATATTAGTTTGTTTTTATTTATATGTATTATTATTAAATAAATAAATATTTTTTATGAAATTTTTTCAAAATGAAATTTGTTTGTGGTTGTTGTTTGTTGCAACATATTTTAGCATATTTCCTAATAAAAAGCATATTTCTGTAAACATATTTTACTTTTGTTTTGAAACCTTTAATATAGTTTTTCTTTAATTATTTTACAATATTTCTTTTCAAAACATTTCTCTACTCCTGACATTTTATTAAATTATCATTAAGAAAGTGAATGTTTAAACAATAAATCAACAAGTTATAAATCATTAATATAATCATCAAAACGATAATACAATTTTATTTAATAAAAGATAACCCTAAAGTATTGAAATTTTTGTAAATTAAATAATTTCCCTTTTTATAATAAAATCTCAATTTTTTTAGTGTTAATTTTAAAAAACAAAATAATTACTAGTTTATAAAATTTTTTTATAATTATTATTAACTCTATAGTTTCATTATAAATTATTACTGGTTGTACATTTGTTTTAATTATATATTTCCGTTTTATAATACCCAATAAAATCTTCTTAATTACCCTTCTAATCGCTCACTCTCTCGCTCTCACTCTCACTCTTTTTCAGTTAATAAAATATCAATTTCAATTAATTGTTTTGTTAATTGTTTGTTTGATTTCAGACCCTTCGTTTTAATTAAAATTACTTTTCTATTTTTAATATTCTATACAGATCTTTCAGTCTATTTATTATTCATTACATATACTTAATAAACAATAGATATTTATTATTTACTTTAATAAAAATTAAGAGATTTTCGATATATGGATATTTTTTAAGAGAATTATTAGTTAATACTCTGGGAATTTTCAAAGATGCCACATGTAGGGGAAACTTTTGAAAAATGGTGAATTTAGGAAATCTTAGGAAACTCTCTCTTAAGAACACATTCCACTAAAATTTTGTAAAGAACTCTTACTGGATAAAATTTTCTAAAAAAAACCTTTTTTAGAGAAAAATTTTTCTTGATTTACGACAATAGTTTGTGAAGAAAACTCTCTCTTTTTCAAAGAAATGTCTCCAAAAAAAAAACTTTATTTTCCAAAGAAACACATTTCTAGAGAAAACGTTTCAAAGAAATCTCTTCTTAGAGAAACAATAATTTCTAAAGAGAACTCTATTTAGAGAAACTGCTTCAAAGAAATTTCACAAAAAGAAAAACTTAATTTTCTAAAGAAACCCATTTTTAGAGAAAAAATTTTCAAAGAAAACTCTCCTTAGAGAAACTTCTCTGAAGAAAATTTTGTCTAGACAACTCCCTTTAGACTTTGGAGAAACTTCTAAAAAAACTTTAGCTTGTTATAATTTTTTTTATAGAAAACTCTTTCTGGACTCTTTCTTTAAAAAGAGTTTTCTTAAAATAAACCGTCTAGAGAAACTTTTTCAAACAAAATTCCTCTTAGAGACAATTTTCCAATGAAAGCTAACTCTACAGACACTTTCTAAAGAATATCGTATCTAAAGAAACGATTCTAATTATAATTCTAAAGAAATACTAAACATAAAAAACATTTACGAATTTTCTTTAGAGAAACACTCTTTAGAGAAACCTTTCTAATAAAACTATTCTAAAGAAAATACTTTCTGGAGAAAATTATTTAAAATTTTTTAAGAAAACTATGAAAACTCAAAAATCTTTCACTACATCAAATTGGGAGATTATAGACTGATCCATACTCTTTATACAATAGACTGATTTGTTGTCTACAGACTGAAGACTGATCTATAGTCGAAGTACTACCGATTATTGTACAGAGTAATCTATAGTCAACAGACTATAGACAAAGCTATAGTCAATATACTCTAGATCGATCTAGAGTCTAAAGACTGTAGACTGATCTACAGTAAACAGACTATAAACTGATCTATAGTCTACATACTCTAGACTAATATATAGTCTACAGACTGTAAACTGAGATACAGTCTACAGACTATAGACTAATCTATAGTCTACATAAAATAGACTGATTTATAGACCTATCTATATTCTACAGACTATAGACTGATCTACAGACTACAGACTGACCTAGTCTACAGACTATAGACTAAGATACAGTCTACAGACTATAGACTAATCTATAGTCTACATAAAATAGACTGATTCATAGACCTATCTATATTCTACAGACTATAGACTGATCTACATACTACAGACTGATCTAATCTACAGACTATAGACTAAGATACAGTCTGCAGACTATAGACTAATCTGTAGTCTACATAAAATAGACTGATTTATAGACCTATCTATATTCTACAGACTATAGACTGATCTACAGACTACATACTGACCTATAGTTTAAAGACTGATCTACAGACTACATACTGATCTACAGTTTATATACTGATCTTTAGTATACAGACTGATCTATAGTCTACAGACTATAGTCTGATTTACAATATACAGACTATAACCTGATCTATAGTCTACATACTATAGACTGATCTATAGTCTACAGACTATATACTGATCTATAGTCTACAAACTGTAGACTGATCTATAGTCAACAGACTGTAGACTGACCTATAGTCAACAGACTATAGATTGATCTATAATCAACATACTATAGACTGATCTATAGTCAGTAGACTATAGACTGATCTATAGTCAGCAGACTATAGACTGATCTATAGTCAGCAGACTAGACTGATCCATAGTCAGCAGACTATAGACTGATCTATAGTCAGCAGACTATAGACTGATCTATAGTCAACAGAATATAGACTGATCTATAGTCAACAGACTATATACTGTTCTATAGTCTACAGATTAAAGACTTATCTATAGTCTACAGATTATAGAATGATCTATATTCTACATACTACAGACTAATCTATAGCCTACAGACTAATCTATAGTCTACAGACTTATCTATAGTCTACAGACTGTAGACTTATCCACAGACTATAAACTTATCTATAGTCTACAGACTATAGAATGATCTTTAGTCTGCGGATTAAAGACTGATCTATAGTCTACAGATCTATATTCTACAGACTATAGACTGATATACAGACTACAAACTGATCTACAGTCTACATACTGATCCATAGTCTACAGACAATAGACTGATCTATAGTCTACAGACTATAGACTGATCTATAGTCTACAGACTATAGACTGATCTATAGTCTACAGACTATAGACTGATCGATAGTCTACATACTATAGACTGATCTATAGTCTACAGACTATAGACTGATCTATAGTCTATAGACTATATACTGATATATAGTCTACACACTATACACTGATCTATAGTTTATAGACTATATACTGATCTATAGTTTATAGACTATATACTGATCTATAGTCTACAGACTATAAAGTGATCTTTAGTTTACGGACTATAGATTGATATATTATTTAAGGACTATAGTCTTACCTTATTTTGGCGATTGTTCTCCACAATCGTGGGATAAATCCCCAAACTTTTCACCTGGCAACCCTATTTACACTTAGCATTAATGCTCTCACAGTTAATACAATGCTCCACAGACAACTAGTCTAATGCGGAACGATTTCAAAGTAACATACGCACGCATGCAAAACGATTAACTAAAATACAATATTTTTTTTTGAAAAAATATTAAATATTTAAAGGAAAAATACAAAATTAAGGCCATAAAAAAATCTAATAAATTAAGAAAAAAAATTGTTATTATTTTGTGTGTAAAAAAATAAGAAAAAATTAACAAAATGTTTCTACAATCTTAGCATAACTAAAGGCCTAAAAATGCTTTAAAATATTATTAAAGAAAATTAGAAATTTTCTTTAAAAAAACACCAAAGAAAATGTAAGCAAAAAAAAAGAGAGTAATTTAGGAAAATAAGGCCTTTTTTTCTTTAAGTGCATTGGTATTATCTTATCTGAGTGTTTTAAATTTTATGTTTGTTAAGAAAAAAGCTTTACTAAAGTTATAATACTTGTGTTAATATTTGTGAAAATATTAAAAATGTCATAATTTTTCTTTAAACAACAAAAAAAAAAATCATGTGAATATGATTTGAAATTTTGAAAAAAATATACATTCTTTAAATGAAAAATAAACAAAATCAAAAGTGATTAAATTAATAACTATTTGTTTATTTAGTTTTTTAAAAAAAAAAGTTTAGAACTAGTTCCGAGTTTGACAAATTAAAACAAAAATCATTGATTAAAGAACTAGTTCCAGAAGCGTTCCAAAGAACGAGTGTTGACTTCATAACGCTTTCTCTCAGAACCACTTCCGAAGGTTATAATTTCGAATAAAAATCGTTGGTCTTAACGCCAAACTAGAACGAGTTCAGACTAAAATCATGTGTTCTAGAACTAGTTTTACAACTAATACAATTTTTCCTGGTTTTGAACTATTTTTAAACAATTTTTTGATTATAGTTTTCTTTATCAATAAAAGAATGTGTTATCAAAATGTTTAGATGAACAAAAAAAGCTTTATTTTTCGCAAAAGATTATTTAGAAAATTATGGAAAGAAATTATGTTAAACATTGATAGCATTAAGTGGAACACTTCACAGCAAAAAAAAAAAAAAAAAGAACTTCCAAAGAAGCGAAAAAGAAGTAGTACTTTATGGAAGTACTGAAAAAGACCTGAAGAAGTTATGATTTTAACACAGGCTTGTCATAGGATTTGTATTTGATTGTATTTGATTCCAAATTCTTAACACCTGAAGTTATTCTCAGAAAGTAAATGGAGAGCGAAATGTAAAGATCTTTTTTTGGTAAACTAATACATCAAGTGATCTTTTAGCTCTTTGAATATGTTCACATTTGATCTAATTTTTAAGCGATTTACTATTCATGGACTTCTTTAAACTTATAGTCCCCTTTTTTAAAATTTATTTATAAACCAAAATGTTAATTTAAAATTCGTTCTTTAATTCCATCCAGAATATTCATTTTCTTGTTATTTAAAAAAAAACACCAGCTAAAAATAATTAAAAAACATAAAACGTTCACAATTTGATAACATATATATATTTTTTGAAAATAAAGTTCAAAATACATTAACCTCAAGCAAAAAAACAAAAAAAAAAAAAATATTCAAAATAAAAATAAATAAATGATCGTGCAAAAGAAAAACATCAAAAAATTGCCAATTTTTGTTTTAAATACAAAAATAACATAATTTATGTTTCTTAATAAATATTTAAGGAATTTAACAAAAACAAACCACAAAATTCTTTAAATAGAAATATAATTTGTCATCCCAATTGATCCAATTAATCTTTATAAAAATATTGTTGATCTTACCAAGAGAAAAAATATAAAATGAAAAATATTTGCTTAAAGAAAATCACAAGATTATCAAGCTGAATCTAATATCTAGACATTTCTATTAAACCTGTTACCTAAATACATCATTTGCTTAATGATCATTTCAAAAAGATCATTTTGTAAATTTGAAATATTAGTGATTTAACAAGGGATTACAAATTGATTGAAATTTTAAAGAGATTTTTCTTTAGAGAATCTTTTAAAAATACAAATTTTACCAAAGAAAATCTCTCTAGACAAATTTTATTAAAAAACTCTTTCTTGTGAAATTTAGTTTAAAGAAAACTCTCTTTTGAATACTTGTGTAAAGATTTCTCTCTCTATAGAAACTTTTCTCAACAAATCTTACTCTAAAGAACCTTTTTTTAAAGAATGCTCCCTTAAAAAAAAAACTTCTTTTGAAGAACATTTCTTTAGAAAACGTTTTTTCTAAAAAGGAACTCTACTCTTCACTCTAAATAAACAAAAAAAACTTTTTCTGAAGAAAATTTCTTTCCTCACCCAATATAAAGTTTTTCTTAAAGAATTCTATCACTAAAGAAACTATTTTTGAAGAAATTTTTTTAGAAAAAAATTTTTCTAAAAATGAACTCTTCTTCAGGCAACTGTCTCGAAAAAACGCTCTCTTAAGAAACATATCTAAAGATTACTCTCTCTTAAGGAACTTTTGTAGTTAAAACTCTCTCTTAAGTAACTTTTTTTTAAGTTAAAACTCTCTTTAAAGAAACTTTTCCAAAGAAAACTCTCTTTTGAGAAACTTTTAAAAAGGAACTTCTTTTATTTAAATTACCTCTAGTGAAACTTTTAAAGAAAACAACTTTTCTACAGAAATTCTCTCTTAAAACAGATTTCAAAGAGAAAACTCTCTTTAAGGAATCTTTACTAAAGAAAACTTTTTGAGTTTTCTACAGAAAACTGTCTATAGAAAAACTTTTCAAAGAATGATAAAGAAAGATAAGTTTCTCAAGATAAGAGATCTTGAGAAACTTTTCGTATAATCTAACAAAAACTCTCTTTTGAGAAGCCTCTTCAAAGGAACTTTTTTTACAAAAAATTTCCTCTCAGAGAAACTTTTAAAGAAATAATCAAGAGAAATTCTCTGTTGAAACAGATTTCAAAGAAAAAAATCTCTTTTAGGAATCTTTACTAAAGAAAGACAGAAAACTGTTTATAGAAAAACTTTGTAAAGAAACTTTTCTTTTAATCTAAAGAAAACTCTCTTTTGAGAAGTTTTTCCAAAGGAACTTTTTTTTACAAAAGTTTCCTCTTAGAGAAACTTTTAAAGAAATTATCAAGAGAAATTCTCTGTTGACACATATTTCAAAGAGAAAACTCTCTTTTAGGAATCTTTACTAATGAAAACTCTTTGAGTTTTCTATAGAAAACTTTCTACTGAAAAAGTTTTTTAAAGAAAACTCTATTAAGAAATTTATCTACATAAAATATCTTTTTAGCGAATATTCTCTTTTTGGAATCTTTACTAAAGAAAACTCTGAGTTTTCTATAAAAAACTGTCTATAGAAAAACTTAAAAAAACTCTATTTTGAGAAACTTTTCTTATAAAAACATTCATTAAAAACTTTTCTCTAAGGAAAACTGAACTATTAAACAATTTGTTTGTAAAGAAAACTCTCTTGAGAGAGATTTAAAAAAGCTAACAATATCTTTTTGGAATCTTTTCTAAAGAAAAGAGAAGAGAAAGAAACTCTTTCTTAAGAAACTATTCTGATAAAAACTGTCATTTCTGTAAGGAAAACTTTAAGAAAACTCTTTTGAGAGAGATTTCAGAGAGCGAATACTCTCTTTTTAAAATCTCTCCTAAAGAAAACTTTTTTCAGTTTTCTATAGAAAACTTTTTATAGAGAAACCTTTTAAAGAAACTCTTTCTGTACTTTTCTATTAAAAACTGTCATTAGAGGTATTTCTCTAAGGAAAACTTCCTACTTATTTCTAAGAAAATCTTCCTATTGAGCTATTTTTCTAAAGAAAATTTTCTAAAAAAAGCTTTCTGGAAAACATTTCGAAAACTTTTGTAAAGAAAATACTCTTTAGTAGGGTCCTATAAATCGAACAATCGACTTTTTGTCGAAAAAATCGAAGTCGACTATTTTGTTCCAAAAAAGTCGATATCTGGAATATCGTCTATGAAAAAAAGTCCAAAAATCGACTTTGTAAATAAAAGTCAAAAAAATCTAAAAGTCAGAAAAACTCGAAAATAGTAGAAAAATGTCAAAAATAGTAGAAAATTTAAAAAAAAAGTGGGAAAAGTGTTAAAAACTCTAAAATCGTAAAAAGTCGAAAAGTCGGAAAAAATCGAAGAAAGTCGAAAAGTCGGAAAAAGTCGACAAAAATCAAAAGAAGTCGAAAAATCGGAAAAAGTCGACTATTTAAAAAATAATAAAAGTCGACTTTTAACTAAATAAAAAAAGGCGAAAAGTCGACTTTGCATAAGCTTTTCTAAAAAATTTCTCTAAAGTAAACTTTATCTAAATAGAACTCTTTTCAGAGAAAATTTTATAAAGCAACATTTTCCCAAAGAAAGTCAACTAAAGAACTCTCTTACTAGAGCGTTTTAAGGAATTATTTTTAGTAAAATTTTTTTAGAGAAAATTTTGTAACAAACCCTCTTTTGTGCAGAAACTTTTCTATAGAAAACTATTGCTAAGGAAAATTTTTTTAATGAAAAGGTTATTGGGTTACAGTTACAAAAAAACTCTTTTAGAGAAATGTTTTCTAAAGTAAGCTTCCTCTAGATTAACTTTTCCAAAGAGAACTATCTTTAGAGCAAAATTTCTAGAGAAAGCGTTTTCTAATGCAGCTTTTCTGAAGAAATCTTTTACTAGAGAAACTTTTCTAAAAAACACTCTAGAGAGACTTTTTTTAAAAGAGAGAGTTTCTCTAGATAATCTTTCCTAATAAAATTCTCTCTAAACAAACGTTTTCTCTTGTTTTCCATTAGATAAACTTTTTTAAGAAAAGTTTCTTTAATTTTTATTTTTTAATTTTTTATAAAAGTTTGAAGAAAGTTTTTAGAAACGGTTTGGAACATTTACAATGTTACCTGTTAGTGAATCAATCGAGAATCTGACTGTGATGTCTTACTGTACGGTGGAGTATGTCATTATAGCGATTTTCAGAATCACTATTTCAAAGACGACTACTTACAGTTTGCCTTACATAGAAGCAGTTATGTAATAAATGGCAGTTTGTAATACGCATAGTTTGACCTCTAGCGAAATCCTTAAAGAACAAATTCTGATAATGATAAAGAAAGCTTTTAAAAGACACCAAAGGTCATACTTACCTTTAGCCTTACTTAGAAGCACTTAAATTATATCTTACACGTTTATAGTTTGATACGGCATTTGATCAAATGATCAGAAAGAGAGAGATGAGCAATTATCTGTGAAAATTTAGTTTCTCTTGGAAAATTTTAATTTCAAAGCAAATCTTTCTTTTGTTAATTAACACAAAAGTAATCTCGAAACAAACTGAATTTAATTGTTCAATTAAATTTAAAACATCATACACACATAAAATTTGTCACTTGCAGGGAGGATTGAACTCATTCTAATAAAGTTATAAACGATTGAAAACCGGAACTTACAGTCCGTTAAAAAAATATTAAATTAAATTCAGTTTAAGCTCGAGATAAATCAACTCTTAGGCAACATATTCTCAGAATACTTGAAAATTTGTTTATTTTTAAAAATGTTGTAATACAATTTTAATAATTTATACGCCCCCCTTTAAAAAAAAGAAAATAAAATAACAAACTATTTCCTTTACTAAAAGTGTTGAAAATTATTAAATCAACTTGTGTGTAAAAAACCATTTATTATTATACTTTCTCTCACATCTCATTTATTATTGTTATTACTCATACTCCTGTGTGAATTTTTATGGATCTAACGATAAACGTGTGTCCCCTTCAACACCTCCAACAACTGAGAGAGAACGAGAGATATATTGTTATAAGTCATACATTGTTTTTAACCCTCAAACTGTTTATTTAATAAAATTTGAAATTTCTACTGTTTGTTTAATTTTTTTAGCTTTATAAGTCTAAAAATAATAATTTTTGTACCCTACATTTGTATATACAGTTTTAGTAGGTTGGTTGTGATGTTCTAGTTCAGTACTAGTTAAGTTCTAGTTCAGTTCTAGTTCATTTCTAGTTCAGTTCTATTTCAGTTCTAGTTCAGTTCTAGTTCAGTTCCAGTTCAGTTCTAGTTCAGTTCTAGTTCAGTTCTAGTTCAGTTCTAGTTCAGTTCTAGTTC
>NC_060950.1:64795579-64797151 GCF_022045245.1 Lucilia cuprina | reverse complement strand
GTCTATGGTCTAGTCTATAGTCTAGTCTATGGTCTAGTCTATAGTCTAGTCTATGGTCTAGTCTATATTCTAGTATATAGTCTAGTATATAGTCTAGTCTATAGTCCAATCTATAGTCTAGTCTATAGTCCAGTCTATAGTACAGTCTATATTCTAGTCTATAGTCTAGTATATAGCCTAGTCTATAGTCTAGTCTAGTCTTCTCTATACTCTAGTTAGTCTATAGAATATTTAAGGCTAGATGTCGTGTTTTTAAGCTCACGAGACTCTAGAAAATATGATAATGGCGATGTGTTGTTTTTTCGACCACAGATAATGAAAACCTATATAGTCCCTAGATTATAGAGATAAGCATTTTGTTATCTTTACTTTTTTGCGGAAATAGACACGATCGCATAGAAAATCAATTTAGACTTAATACGATAATAATTATTCTATGTGATTACTTAGGGAATATATTGGCTATAATCACTAGGCAGGTGCACTAAAAGTATTACCATGCTAAGGATGAGTTAGTAACAGATGGAGCTAAACATGTGGTCAAGAAAATGTTCATTATTTGATTTTGAAGAATGAACCATTTCCCATAATCGTGTAAATAATTAATTTATAAAATTATAATAAACATCAGGAAAAAGTAAAATTTCTCTTTATTAGTTAACATTTTGAAATTTGTTATATTTTCCCACAATTTTATGGAAAAAAAATTATTTCTAAATAAACATCTGGGTTATACGTAGAATTTTCAATATCAAAGTCAACCAGAAAAACTATAAACCGTAAGATGATATTGCAAAATATATAAGAAAAATAAAAAAAAATAATTAACAATATAATTTATAAAAAGATGTATAAACTATTGAAAATAAATAAAATCTAATGTATAGATTGATGACGTGTTAACTAACCTTTGGCCTACAAATAACATTTGTTTTTCCCTAAAATATCCAAAAAAAAATAGTCTATTTTTAAATAATTTGTTTAGTCTAGTGTAAATAAAAATATTTTACTATAATTATTTCATTAAATTAAGTGACTGACAACAACTTGTAAATGTCTGATTGAATAGTATTAAATTGATTAACTTAATAATGAATTAAAATGGATATATTCTTAGTATAAAAAAGAAAGATATTTATTTATAAAATAACTATTTCCAATAGATTTTTATTTATACAAAATATTAATGTTGCAATCTAACTGAAAGTTGATAAATGACTTAAAACATTTTTACTTTTTTATATGAAATTAATACATTTTAATATGGAGAATTTGTGGGTTAAATCCATTAATTAATTTTTCGTAAAATATCCGTTAGAAGTGTAGTGAAGCCATAACTTTAGAGTGCAAAAATCATATTAACTTCCAAGCAATTATTGTAGGGAAATTAAAATATATTATATGAAAGACCTACATAAATAACATATTAACCTCAAGCTGTTTTTGTGTTATAAAACTCAAATTAAAAAAAAAAACGAGATACACAATATCAAACAGAAAAGTAATGATGTTGAAACAATGGGAAGTATAGCAAATGATCTTTTGTTAGGTTAGTGAATTAAATATGTAAGT
>NC_060950.1:64788181-64795479 GCF_022045245.1 Lucilia cuprina | reverse complement strand
AAAAAGTCGAAAAATTAAAAATTGTAGAAACAAGTCAAAATTAGTCGAACATTTTAAAAAAGTGGAAAAAAGTCAAATACTCTAAAATAGTCGGAAAAACTCGAAAAAAATAAAAAAAAAATAGTCGGAAAAAAGTTGAAAAAATCGAAAAGTCGACTATTTATAAAATATTTATAGTCGAAAAGTCGAATTTTAATTAAATGATGAAAAAAGTCGAAAAATCGACTTTTCACAAAATGCAAAAAGTGGAAAAAAATTGAAAAGTCGGAAAAAGTCGAAAATTGTAGAAACAAGTCAAATACTCTAAAATAGTCGGAAAACTCGAAAAAAGTCACAAAATAGTCGGAAAATGTCGAAAAAATCGAAAAGTCGACTATTTATAAAATACTTATAGTCGACTTTTAACTATATGAAAAGAGTTTCAACTATAGGACTATAGTGTTGCCAGAAATAGAATCCTTTATAGATAAATAGGTAGATAGATTGATAGATAGATAGAAAGATAGATGGATAGATAGATATATAGATAGAAGGATAGATTAGAAAGGTAGATTGAAAGATAGATAGAAAGATAGATATATAGACAGAAAGATAGATACATAGATAGATTGATAGATAGTTATATAGTAAGATAGAGCGATAGATGGGTAGATATTAATGTAGGTATATAGATATCTAAATTAAAGGAAATATCGCGTACCCTGATTACAACTCCATCGTACATCATAGCTGTAAAATGTAAATAGAACACAAAATAACTCACACTATATGTCAGTCTGTAGTCTTGATAATAGATTCATATCTATTAATCTATACAATTGATCTGTCTACAAATTGAATATAGAAGTGACTATAGATCATCATTTAAGCTTGACGATAAATATCATTGTCTTGACTATTGATAAGTGTATAGTCTTGACAAAATTTTATTCTATATTTTTGAATATAGATAATTCTAGTCTTGTCTATGGATCATTTTTGATTATTGATTATAGATTGACTAAAGATCGGTGAATAGTTTTGTTTATAAATCAGATTATATTATTGCTAATCGATCAGCCTATAGTCGACTAATTCTTTAGTGTTTTACTTTAAAGACAATTCCTACAATTCTCTAAAATTGCAAAATAATTTTCTAACAGCTACATGTTCAATTTTAAAATCCTAATTTTAAAAATTTCCCAAAAAATAAATAAAAATACATGTAAGTTAATTTTTAAAAAATATTTTTAAAAACGTCGGTTTTTATTTACACACAATCTCAGGCTTAACTTAGAAGTTCCTAAAAAGAAATAAATATTGTAAACAAAAAAAATTAGTTATCCAAACTTGCAGCAACAATAGTGTGGGTGGGTCAGACACACACACGCACACACAAACACTAAACTTACTTGGTGATCAAACCATCCTTCTTGGCCAAACGGACAATGCAATCATCAGATTCACCCATACGACGGATTTCACCGCAGATGGCATAGGTTTTGGAACCATCGGTCATACGGCCAGTTTCGGGATCAACATCAACAAGGTTGATTTGAACGGAAGCGTGATCCTTAGCGTGAATGATTCTGTTGGAGGCAGAGCTATAACACAATAATAAACAAATATTTTATTAAGTTTAACATTTCATTTTTTTTTTCAAATTTTTGTGTCACAAAATTTATTGCCAAAAAAAACACGTGTTACACTTACCATTTGCGGGGCACATACAAATCAACATTCTCACCGGCGTCGTTCTCCATTGTGTTTTATCTAAATTTTATATAAAACAACATTTCGTTAATTTATGCACTTTTTCTGAATTAAATCCATTTATTTTTTTCGTATTTAACTTACTTTTTTGTAGAAATTACAAAATACGTGAACACTCTTACAAGGAGCTAAAAAAGAAAAGAAAGATTTTCAAGGTTGGCAGCACTGCGTACATACAACGTGAAGTTGGCTGCATGTTGCTGAATTATGCTGAATAACAATGTTGTTAATTGTTAAGATATATTAAGACAAAAATCCTCTAATATACAAAGAGACTAATTTAACTGTAATTTTTTTTTTATTTTGGGGAAATTTTAAAAAGTTTATATAAACTATACAAAAACATCAACTGAAATTGTTAAAAAAAACCAAACTAAATAACTTTAAAAAAAAGGCCAAAACTAACAAATTTTAATTTATAAATTGCAAAATCTTGAAAAATTTATTCAAAATTTCGACTTCTAAATAATAAAAATCATATAAATTCTTACATATTAAAAAAAATAACATCATATTTGCTGCAAACGAATTATTTTTTACGAAGATTTTTTTATTATTTAAATTTTTTCATAAATTACACATAAATGTATTACGATTTACATTTCCTTAAAAAATCGCTAAAAATCCGCTTAATAACGTAACGACATTTTAGCCAAAAAAATAATAAGAAATAGCTGAATTAACATTACTGCCAACAGCTGTTATTTTAGTGGTTGCCAGACACATGTTCTAACTTAATCAAATAAAGAATTGTTAAAAGTGTTAAATATTATAAATAAAAGAGTATAAACTATAATCTAGGCTGTAGTTTAACACATAGTACATTGTGTAATTTAATATAAAGTCCATAGTTTAGTCTATAGTCTATAATATATACAGTTTATAATCCAGTCAAAAGTCTAGTCTTAAGTCTAGTCTATAGTCTAGTCAATAGTTTAGTTTATAGTCTTGTCTATAGTTTAGTCTATAGTCTAGTCTATAGTCTAATCTATAGTCTAACCTATAGTCTAGTCTATAATCTAGTCTAGCCTATAGTCTAGCCTATATTCTAGTATAGAAGTCTAGTCTATAGTCTAGTATATAGTCTATAGTCTAGTCAATAGTCTAGTCTATAGTCTAGTCTATAGTCTAGTCTATAGTCTAGTCTATAGTCTAGTCTATAGTCTAGTCTATAGTCTAGTCTATAGTCTAGTCTATAGTCTAGTCTATAGTCTAGTCTATAGTGTAGTCTATAGTCTAGTCTATAGTCTAGTCTATAGTGTAGTCTATAGTCTAGTCTATAGTCTAGTCCATAGTCTAGTCTAGTCTATAATCTTGTCTATAGTCTAGTCTATAGTCTAGTCTGGACTATAGTCTATTTCAATTTTGCATCAATGTCATCAATTAATGTAAATCTATAATAATACTTTAAAAAACATTTTTCACCACATTTTTCTTTCAAATTAAATATTTTTTCCGTTAATCTATTTTCACAGTTGCAAACGAAAATGTGTTGTTCTTGTTTAACAGCAGTTGTTGTTGTCAAACAACATTATTGAAAGTTCTATAATTTTTATATATATATTTCTTTTATTTATATTTGTTTTTGTTGTATTTGATCTCTACGAGCCCATTTTCACTGTCATCTTCATCAAGCCCCCTACCACATTGTAGATGGGATTCCACGCCAAACAAGAAAGAAAATTAATAAATATCATTATCATCATCATGTTTTATAACGATCATTATTATGATCTAAGAAATAATGATTTCTTATAGATTTTTAGCCACTAGTTAGTTAGTAAACCACTAAGAATAGTTGTGATAGTAGGTACGTCTTACAAATCATTAACCGCATTGTATAAATTCTACTCCATTCCACTTTTATTTTATACTTTTGCTTCTGCAGCAGTTGCGGTGACTGTGACTGCCGCATGTGGAATGATCAGCATGTTTTCATATAAATGCATGTGTTTGTGTTGTTGTATATTCCTTAGCTATGTTGTATTTTCTACTTAGTCAACTTAACTGACTGAATGACTGAATGTCTTGTTGTTTTCAACATAAGTTGGGTAGGTGTATACATGTACCGATTTTGCTCTACCTTAAGTAACTATACCTAATTAAGTTGTAGATCCAGTGTATTTCAGTTCTAGATCAGTTCTAGTTCAGTTCTAGTTCAGTTCTAGTTCAGTTCTAGTTCAGTTCTAGTTCAGTTCTAGTTCAGTTCTAGTTCAGTTCTAGTTCAGTTCTAGTTCAGTTCTAGTTCAGTTCTAGTTCAGTTCTAGTTCAGTTCTAGTTCTAGTTCAGTTCTAATTCAGTTCTAGCTTAGTTCTAGTTCAGTTCTAGTTAAGTTCTAATTCAGTTCTAGTTCAGTTCTAGTTCAGTTCTAGTTCAGTTCTAGTTCAGTTCTAGTTCAGTTCTAGTTCAGTTCTAGTTCAGTTCTAATTCAGTTCTAGTTCAGTTCTAGTTCAGTTCTAGTTCAGTTCTAGTTCTAGAGTAGTTTTAGTTCATTTCTAGTTCAGTTCTAGTACAATTCTAGCTTAGTTCTAGTTTAGTTCTAATTCTGTTGCAGTTCAGTTCTAGATTAGTATCTCAGTTCTTGTAATGTCGGTCAAAGATTCTTTTAAACTGTTTATAACGATCTTACCTGAAAGTTTGGTTTTAGTTTCTTCGGTATGTGGTGGGTATGTTATACATATATAGTTGCAGTTGCAGGCTGCATCGAATAGTTACGTACAGAATTTATGTTTTAGTTCTGGTTGTCGTCAATCTTTCTAATTCTGTATTTTAGTGTCAGATTCTATTTGACATAAATGTGTTTAGGTTGCTACTCTACTTGCCACACTCTTTTTATAAGAAAAAATAACAATCAAACGTTGATTGAAATCATTGCTGATTGGAAATTGTTGTTGTTTTGTTTAAACACTATAACAACAGTGTAAATGTGTTAAGGAAAGTTATAAACAAGATTCTAAAAATAATAAACTGATTCTGATATTCTTTTTAAAAAAAATTAATTAAAAATAAGTTCCTATTACATTCTAAAGCTATCGTCAATTTGTTCAATAAATAATAAAATTTTTATAATTTAATTTTAATTAAAACTGGTTTTTCTAAATAACTGTTTAAAATCCATCTCTATAGAAATTTAAAAATCTAAATTTTTTATCTACAAAACTATTTAAAAAGCTATTTATATTCATGTTCTTATAAAAGTTCAAATAATTTTTGTTTTTCGAATTATTTAATCATATTTAATATCCTCATTAGCATATTAAACGTTATTAAAATAAAATTTAAATTAACATTTTTTGACATTCAACTGTTTTAACATTTATTTACCATTTTAACATTAATACTCTTTGTAGTTTGAAGTTAACATTTAATTAAACAACAGTGTTAGAGTTGTAGTATTTAACAGAAAGATAAATTCGTGGAACTAGTAAAGAAAATCTTCTCGTGATATAAGGCAGATATTTTTCTGCTGGAAAGTAATATTTAGAACTTTTAGAACTGACCTAGAACTGAACTAGAACTGAACTAGAACTGAACTAGAACTGAACTAGAAATGAACTAGAACTGAACTAGAACTGAACTAGAACTGAACTAGAACTGAACTAGAACTGAACTAGAACTGAACTAGAACTGAACTAGAACTGAACTAGAACTGAACTAGAACAGAACTAGAACAGAACTAGAACAGAACTAGAACTGAACTAGAACTGTACTAGAACTGAACTATAACTGAACAAGAACTGAACTAGAACTTAACTAGAACTGAACTAGAACTGAACTAGAACTGAACTAGAACTGAACTAGAACTGAACTAGAACTGAACTAGAACTGAACTAGAACTGAACTAGAACTGAACTAGAACTGAACTAGAACTGAACTAGAACTGAACTAGAACTGAACTAGAACTGAACTAGAACTGAACTAGAACTGAACTAGAACTGAACTAGTACTGAACTAGAACTGAACTACAACTGAACTACAACTGAACTAGAACTGAATTAGCACTGAACTAGATCTGAACTACAACTGAATTAGAACTGAACTAAAACTGTACTGAAATTAAACTAGAACTGAACTAAGCCTGAACTAAAACTGAACTAGCACGATCTAAACTAATTAGAAGTAATTTTGTTTTAGTTGTATTGTTAGTTTTGTGGATGTACTCATTATACATATTTTTTGTACTTGGCATCCCTTTTCATGCTCTTTCTGTTAACAGCAGAGAGCATAACAGTTGTTCACTGTTTTAGAAACATTTGGTGTAGTTAACAGAACAGCAAACTAACTAAATTTAGTTGCATTTTAGCGGTCTCATAAAACGCTTGTGTTTGTATGAAATTAACGGATAAATTTGCTTTTTAAATTTTAACATTTAAAGCTAAATAATGTGCTTAAAATAAAAATAGAGCAAAAAAAAAAAAACTAATAATGAAACATAAACAAATAAATGTCAACAAACAAATGTGAATGAAACAATAAAAACGCATTTTGCTAATTTACAAAATATCTATGCAAATATTTAAATAAATTATTTCCTCTATAAGAGAGTTGGAGATTAACTAAATTAGCATTTATTTAACAAAAATTTTAAAATACAATTAAGAAATGAATAAATATTAGCACAAATTAAACAAATTTTAAAAAAATGTAGTTTTTTCATCAAAACCCAAATAAAGCAAAATATTTGAAAAGAAATAAATTTAAAAATGATATCATTTGTTCAAAAGTGATGATAAAATAAGAATCAATGTGTTTCTTTATAATAGAAAATAACTATTCATTAAAAAAATTAATATAAACTGAATTAAACGAACCCATTTTTTTCAAATTTACTTGCTGTAACTAAATTGTTTAACTATTAAATAGACTTTTGCACTATTGTTCTAAGTATGTATATGGAAAAATTTGAAGAAAAATTCAATGTCTAAATGAAATGTCTATTTGAAGTGCCCCCATTGAGTAGTTTTCAACAAAAACAACTCAATTAAAATTATTTCTGTGCAAATTTTTAACTAAATAAATAATTATAAACGATTTTGCTGTAATATTTTTAAATGTAAACATCGGCTAGATAATAAGAATTTATATTGAAAAGGAAAAATATTAAATGATTTAAATAACAAAAATGATAACAAAATTGGCAAATTTACAAAAAAAAAGAATTAAATGTATAATAAAACAGTATAAACATTAAAAAAAGTTTAAGAAAATTAATAAATTTTCTTTCAATATCAAATATTGAAATTAACAGTTTATAATAAAATTGCAATAAAAACTTTAGAATAAACAAAAATTTTGTTTATAAGAACAGCAAAATGGCCTTCATTTTTAAACCACTAGGGTTTTATATAAATATTAAGACTCCTACAAATAGAATTGAAATAGAAATAAACCAGAGCAGAACAAGAACTTAAGTTCAGTTGTGGTTTAATTATAGTTCACTTTCAGTTCAGTTCTAGTTCAGTTCTAGTTCAGTTCTAGTTCAGTTCTAGTTCAGTTCTAGTTCAGTTCTAGTTCAGTTCTAGTTCAGTTCTAGTTCAGTTCTAGTT
>NC_060950.1:64786495-64788081 GCF_022045245.1 Lucilia cuprina | reverse complement strand
TCTATAGTCTAGTCTATAGTCTAGTCTATAGTCTAGTCTATAGTCTAGTCTATAGTCTAGTCTAGTCTATAGTCTAGTCTATAGTCTATAGTCTAGTCTATAGTCTATTCTTTGGTCTAGTCTATAGTCTAGTCTAAACTAGAACTGAACAACAACTTTACTAAAAATCTTAGCTAGTGCTAAACTAATATTACAATTAAACTAGATCTTATCTAAGCCCAACTTGAATTGAATTAGAAATTTAAATTCCCCAATGAAAAATATTCACCTGATAAAAAACCACCCTAATATTTCACTAACATTCAGAGTTCTTTCTCCAGTTCTTAACAGCGATAAAGAATTGGAGCAACATCATCGTCATCAGCATAATGATGATGATTTTCCTCAAACATCATAATAATGATGTTGTTGTTTTATGTATGGAAGTGTTTTTGAAAAACACATCAAACATCTGCAGTGTCTACACAGACAACATTTACCCCATATAAAATTGGTTTGTTGGGCAGCAACTTTTTCTTTTCCATAGAAGTTTTGTATTATTTTTTTTCTTTTTTGTTTTGTATGTTGTGCAGGTAAGTAAGTTTGATTGTTTGTTGTTTGTAAAAGTTGGCTGCATTAGTTTTGTTACCAGGTTTTCATAAAATGTTCTAAATTTTCTTTTCATTTACAGTTTTTTTTGCTCTCTAGCTAAAATTTTTGTTGTTGGTTTACTTTTTTAAGTATGAAAAAAAAACAAGAATTTAACAAAGTTTAAAAATGTATGTTTAGTGGAGGAAAATACTCTACAAATCAAAATCGTGATGTAATTATAGTAATTTTAAATATTTTCAATATTATAAAGCTTTAAAGAGGTTTTACAAGGTGTGTGTGTGCGAGAAGAGCATTATGAGATGACAGTTATACAAACTCAGGATTTCCTTTTAGATTTTTTATAAATTATTAAAAAAAAATAATTGCTGGTCGTCAAAAGAAATTGTCATAAAAGAAGAATATAAATAAGTTTTTTTAGATGTTTCAACTTTGAATCTTTTATGTAACTTTATATTAATTATGTATTTTATTCTCCAAATTAAGTTACACAGTCATGCAAAAATACTATATTTATTTAAAAACAATTCTATTGATTATTCTTTCAACAAAATTGGACAAACCAAATAATCTCTAAGAATTATATAAAACAGACAGACAGACAGCAACACTTTGTGTAAAATATAAGAAAAACTTAACAGCGAAAAATAAACTGAAATATGTTACAGATTAGACAGACTACTTGGCAACAGTTTTACGAAATGTAATTTACAACATGTCTGCTTAACGCCAAGTGTAAACATACTATAACAATACGTATAAATATTAAAAATGTTCTTTTTCTTAAAAATAATAAACAAAAATCAATCATTGACTAAAAGAATAAACAAATCATAACAAAGGGTGAAGGAAAATTAAAAAAAATATTTTGGATAAATAAAGATTTAAGTACAAAGGAAAGCTGTAACTCTAGGAACAGAGGGTTTAAATTTAGTTCTAGTTCAGTTTTAGTTCAGTTCTAGTTCAGTTCTACTTCAGATCTAGTTCAGTTCTAGTTC
>NC_060950.1:64781572-64786395 GCF_022045245.1 Lucilia cuprina | reverse complement strand
AGTTCTAGTTCAGTTCTAGTTCAGTTCTAGTTCAGTTCTAGTTCAGTTCTAGTTCAGTTCTGGTTCAGTTCTAGTTCAGTTCTAGTTCAGTTCTAGTTCAGTTCAGTTTCCTTTTAGATTTGGGTTTGTTTTAGTTTGAATCTTATTCGATTTAAGTTCAATGTATCAATTCTATTGTGAATCACTAAAAACTTATTTTATAATATTTTACATTAATATTCTTTTATAAAAAAACTCCCTTTTCTATTCCGATCTCTGATATTTACTTAAAGACAAAAAACTCCAAAACTTTACTTCCATGTTCTTGCGGTAATTTCATAGCAATTAATCAATATTGTGCAGGCAATAAAAAGTTTAGTTTGTTTTCATTGTTCATTGCCAAAAATAAATTTTCTCAAACACGAAAAGAAACAACAAAATTTTATTTTATCTAGTGATAAAACAAATTTTTCTACTATTGCTCTAAAATAAACAAAGTGTAGTTTTCTTTTTTTTTTTGACTACAAAGTTATTCTACGTAGTTTTTTTTAAATTTTTTTCAAATATTAAATTCTATGGATTGTATATTAAAGGCCATATGGCAGATAGCCAAAAGTTGCTAATATTTTTTGTTTTTTAATTTTTTTTCTGTTTTTCAAAACAAAACTAATAAAATAATGAAATTTTTTTTAAGTATAAATGCTAAAAATAATTTCAAGTGGCTGGAAAAAAATACAAAGAATTATAATTTTTCCTATACTTGGGAGTATAAGATTCCAAATATTAAAAACTGTACATAATATGTATAAAGTATAATAAAGTTTTAAAGCTACTAATTGTTTTAATTTAAATCAATTAATAGTAACAAACATTTGCCAAATATTAATTAAAGAACCAAATCTGTTTAATTAAAATATGAAATCATGACTTTATTAATTAAAATATCGAGGGTATAATGGAGAACTAGAACAGAATTAGAACAGAACTAGAACTGAACTAGAACTGAACTAGAACTGAACTAGAACAGAACTAGAACAGAACTAGAACAGAACTAGAACAGAACTAGAACAGAACTAGAACAGAACTAGAACAGAACTAGAACAGAACTAGAACAGAACTAGAACAGAACTAGAACAGAACTAGAACTGAACTAGAACTGAACTAGAACGAAACTAGAACAGAAATAAAACAGAACTATGGACTAGAATAAAGACAATACACTGGGAAATAGACTAGATTATAAAGTAGACTATTGGCTAGACTACAGACTAGACTGTACTATACTATAGACTATCTAGCAGACTATAGTCTAGATTTTAGACTCGACTGAAAACGAACTCGAATTTATTTAGATAAAAAAGTTGGTTCCTTTAGTTATCCGCTGGTAATATCTGCTTTTTATATGATTTTTTTTGTTGCTGCTATGAACTGAAAAATCTAGCAACACATCTGCTACTGCTGCTGTTTTTGAAATTATTCAATTCAATTTTATTCAATTCTCTGTTCTACTCCATTCTATTATATGACATTAAATCCTTGTACTATCGTTCACGAGTGTGTACTTGTGTATTTTTAGAATTTGTATGTATGTACATGAGTGTAAGTGAGTATGCTTGTGTGTGTAAAAGTTCATATTAAATCTTATTTCTATGGCACATCTGTGTACGTATGTATATTTTTATAATGGTTTGATGTGTATGTATGCATGCTTTTGACATCCTGTGTTGGTGTTTGTTATTATTGCTGTTGTTATTTATATTAAATGTTGAGGTTTTTCTTTCAAATTGCTATAGAATTTGTATGTAATTTTCTTGCTTTCACTTAACGTTTAGATTTTATTGCCTTTTTAACGGTATACAATAAGAGGTAGAGAACATTATTATTTAGTGAAAAGAAAAAAATAGCAAGTAAATTACTAGTCAAGTAGCTGATGAGGTGATATGAGTAAAAATATGGCATAAACAATAAATTATTGATAATAAATCATTTACAAAGGTAGTTGTAGTTGTTTTTCTATGAAATGAGATTTATATATGTATTACGAAATTCCTTTAGAAAATTTTGAAAAAAATAGCAAATCAGCTTTTTACCAACCAACACCTTTCATAGTTTTGAAATATTTCATTTCATAAAACAAAGCGAAAAAAACCTTCAATTTCTTTTTCACTTCATTCTAACCACAATATCTCACAAAAATCTGGTTTCTATAGCATCACTTACTCAACAACTACATACAAGTAAAAATAAAAAAACTTAAAAGTTTATTTCATTTTTTTACGTATTTCCAGACGTTAAAGTTATTGACATGTAGGTGATTGATAGCTGAAAAAATGGAGCAGAAATGGTTTTACAAATCCATAATGATGAACGGCCAGTAACAAAGAACGACATTGACCATAATGTTTATAATAATGACGAAAGCATGGCTACTTAGCAACGATGGGGTAAAAAAGTTTGCAGTTTGTGGTAATATTTGAAATGCAAGGAGTATGTTGAAGAAAACAAATGTTTCATTATGATCAAATGACTAGTTTGATAGATTTTAACAAATTAATGACCAAGAAGAAAGTAAAGAAATTATAACATATTGTAACATTAAACGGAAACTAAAGCAATTTTAGATGAAAAAGAAATGCAGGGATAAGAATATATTGAAAGGACTATGACTAGACTATGACTAGACTATGACTAGACTATGACTAGACTATGACTAGACTATGACTAGACTATGACTAGACCATAAACCAAATGATATATTAACTAATGACAGGACCATGAACCAGATCATCATATACCAGACTTTAAACTAGACTATAGATCAGTCTATAAATAAACTATAGACCAGACTATAAGATCAGAAAATAGACTGGATTATGGACTAAATACCAAATTACACTTTAGACAAGAATATACTCCGTCTACAGATGGAATTATGGTTCAGACTATAGAACAAATGTTGAAACAAACTACAGGCGATAATAGGCCAGTCCATATTCGAAACTGCATGTTCGACTCTAGACTGGCATATAAATTAGACTAATGAAAAGGCTATAATCCATATTGTAGATCAGACTATAGATATAATTATAGACCAGACAATAGTTTCGACAATAGTATAGATCTGAGTGTATTTCAGACAATAGATGGAACTATAGACTAAATTATAGACGATACAATTCTAAGAATAGAGATTAGACTAAATATTATGAAAGGGAACAAACTAAAGACCAGAACAAGCTACTGGCTAGACCAAAAATAGCACTACATGTCAGACTATATATAAGACTAAAAAGTTTACACTATCTAGTCTAAACTGTAAACCAGACTATATACATATGTTCTAGACTTAAGTCGGGATTGTACAATAGACTATGGAATAGAGTTTTGGTCATTCTATAGATAAGGCTATAGACTAGACTTAATGCTAAACCAAGAGTACGTTTTCATAAAGTTTTGTTATATACTCTTCCAACCAATTACAAATAATACAATCTATTATATGTGACTTCTAGTTTATGAAAGTTTCAAGAAGATGTGGTTTCATTTATTAAAAAATAAGAAAACAAATAGTAGAAACTTAACATTCATTCAATTATAACAATATATATCTATGGATATTTGTTGGTAAATTTAATTGAAAGTATAATAAACACAACATACACACACACATATACAATATCTCAATAGAGTAGTTTGCACAACAGCCGACATTTAAAACCAACAAAGTCAAACTCTCTAGAATAAAAACAACAACTTGATTAGACGACGTAGGCGTTTGATTAATAACTTTAATGGATATTTGATATTACTCATACGTCTTTATTATTAAGTAAATTAATACATAAAATACATATGTATGTGTGTATATTTTAAAATTTTGTATTTTCATTTCCTCTTTTAGCATAAGGAACAACTTAAATGGTTCTGCAATACATTTAACCTTTTAAATAAATGTTAAACAAACTTGTCTGTCTTTCGCAGATATTTCAAAGTTATTTTCAGTCAATATTTTGTTATAAATATATATTGGAAAAAAGGTTAAATGATATTAAAACATATACACATACATACATATTTGTATAATGTTTATAAAAATAAAAATTCAAATGCAAAAAAATATGTATTTTAGGAACATATTAATAATTTAGAAACAACATTGCGTATGAGTAATATTTACATAAAAAATTTTGAAAAATTTTAAAAATTATATTCAAAGCTTTTAAAGTAAATTTATTTAACTATAAACATTATGATGGTATAGCCTAGATGCTAAATAGGAATTAAAGATTTTTTTTTAAATTTATATTCAACACCATTTATTCTTTTTCCGCCTATTTAATATTTGCCAAACTTCTCTTATGCACAACATGCCACTTGCTATCAAAATTTTCCTCATACTTTGTATTCATAATTCGTGAAAATGTAGAAATACAATTTTGCTACAATTTATTGAAAAAAATTAAATGGAAAAAAGAGTGAAAAGTTTTATGACAAAAACAGTTGTTTGGCGAGTGTCATAAAAATTTTGAAATTAAACCTTAAAAGGACCAAACGACGTTATAAGAGAAGAATGTAAGAGCACGAATTCAAATGGGACTATTGAATATAGAGTAGACTAAAAAGTAAACTAGAGACTACAAACTAGACTACAGACAAGACTATAGACTAGACTGCTGAGTGGATTATAGACTAGACTATAGACTATACTATAGACTAGACTATAGACTATAGACTTCACTATAGACTAGACTATAGACTAGACTATAGACTTCACTATAGACTAGACTATAGACTAGACTATAGACTAGACTATAGACTAGACTATAGACTAGACTATAGACTAG
>NC_060950.1:64780132-64781472 GCF_022045245.1 Lucilia cuprina | reverse complement strand
TAGTTCAGTTCTAGTTCAGTTCTAGTTCAGTTCTAGTTCAGTTCTAGTTCAGTTCTAGTTCAGTTCTAGTTCAGTTCTAGTTCAGTTCTAGTTCAGATCTAGTTCAGACCTAGTTCAGTTCTAGTTCAGTTATTTCTTTTCCTTTCTTTCCTTCCTTTCTTTCCTTTCCTTCCTTTACTTCCTTTCCCTAATTTCCTTTCTTTCATTCATTCCTTTTTTACCATCCTTTATTTTCAATATCTGTCCAGTTCGTACTAGTTAAACTTTTTGTTTTCCGTAGCTCATTAATGTGGGAAAACATGTCTCTGCTATGACTTCAGTTGCATTAGTCGATGATAAATTATGGTCTTTAAGAAATAATTTTTCTTACGAATAATATCTGAACTTAAAATGGATGATAATAACAAAAAATCTCGCAAAACAACTACAATGTTACTACAATCTTAGGTGAATAAAAATACAAAAAAAAAGAACAACGAAATTGTAATATAAAATTTCAATTTATTCAGTTCTTTTTTAGGGTTATTTCTATTTTGATTTATTTTCCTTTTGTTTATAAACATAATTTTCTTTTTTGTGACCATTTCCCTTTTAACTACAAAATGCAAGAGTTCCATACTTTTCATGGTTTCTTATTGCCTTAAAGAGCTCAAGTAGAAAAACCACTTAAAACAATAGTTGTTTGGGTTAAAAAATAAACAAAAACTATTTTTATTTGTTTGTTGTTTACTTGGATGTTGTTTAGATGGTTTGGCTTTACTTGTTTGCCTTCGTGCTGTTCTTAACTACAAGAAAAAAACAGTTTCCTTCTTTTTTATCAACATCGTTCTCCCCCATACAAAATTTTATTGTATATTGTGCCCTTAATTTGATTTGCTGCAATTTTTCAAAGTCACTTATGTTGGCTTTTGTTTTCTTTTTTTGCAGTTGTTATGCCCGTTCCATAAGAATTGTGTTCTAAGGGAAGAAAATTGTCATGGCTGCATCCTCATGTCTTTTCCATTGTAGTAAATAAGAGAACAGTTATAGTAATATATAAAAACAATGCCTCTACTTCGATGCTGAACGCTTGAAAGAATAGGAATTGAAATTTTTGTAATGATCCTGCCATTTGTTTTACTCTTTTTTGGTACTGTTTCTCCTTCCTGCTTTAGCGGTTAAGTTAACAAAAACATCAATTGTACTTAACTATTATAAAGACTATAAATAATTGTAACAATTGTGTGTGAAAGAATGAATGGAATCATTTGAACTACGAAATGCTTAAGAAGGAAGTGATGTCATGTTAGAGGATTTCAGGGATGTTAATGTTGGGTTAAATGAGAAATTAAATATAATTT
>NC_060950.1:64778889-64780032 GCF_022045245.1 Lucilia cuprina | reverse complement strand
TGTTCCAGTTCTGTTCTAGTTCTGTTTAGTTCTATACTAGTTCTGTTTTAGTTCTATTCTAGATCTGTTTTAGTTCTGTTCTAGTTCTGGTCTACTTCTATTCTACTTCTATTCTAGTTCTATTCTATTTCTGTTCGAGTTCTATTCTAGTTCAGTTCTATTTTAGACCTAGTTTTGTTCTAGTTATGTTATGGCTCAGTTCGAGTTCAGTTCTATCCCATTGCAGTATATTGAGAGAACACTTTTATCAATTTATTTTATTGCTGGTAGTTGTTTTTCCCCTTATTACTTTTGTTTAATAAATTTATGTTATAAATAACTTTTTCATATCCTTGGCAATTATTTTTGTAGTTTTTTTAATTAAATTCTTTTTAATTATTTATAACAATTTTTAACAGTTTTTAAAATTTAATCTATAAACCACATCTAATTATACCCTTATTTTTCAAAAGCACTTATAAATATACACGCTGAAAAGGTTTGACTATGTAGCATTTCAACTAAATTTAACAGTATGTTCTAAAAAAAGAAAATAAAAACAAAAATAATTATAGCAGCAATTTAGCAAACAATCTACTCCTGCAAAGGATTTGCTGTTGAATACTGCAATAAAACAAAATATATGAGGGCAAAGGTTAACATACATTTGTTTTAAGTCTATTATATACAAACAATAAAATAAAATGTAACTAAAACTAAATGAACAACTACAAAGATAATAATTATGTTTTCCCACATAAATGAGTTAAATATGTTTTTCTAAACACACAAATGAGAAGTAGTTATGAAGGAAATAGATAATTTGTCAGGTGGTTTGTAACAAGTAGAAAAATTATTTTATACATAGATCGATGTTTTGAAAGTTCTTTTCGTTTGTATAAGTTAAAGATCTGAAGACTTATTCCTGTACTAAGCAGGTATTGGTGTTCGGCACTCTATGTTTTAGTATAGGGTATTCCAGATTCATTATTTATGTCTACCTGTGGTTTTTGTTAATTTTCCAGCTATATTTTTGTTGTTCTATTGCCAACAAGTACATAATGTTAAGCTTTGTTGGGTTTTTGTGGTCAACATCAGCAGCAGCACATAAGTGTGAAAGGATAAGGAATATCATTAACAAATACTAGCATTATATTTTTGTCA
>NC_060950.1:64777333-64778789 GCF_022045245.1 Lucilia cuprina | reverse complement strand
GAACTGAACTAGAACTGAACTAGAACTGAACTAGAACTGAACCAGAACTGAACTAGAACTGAACTAGAACTGAACTAGAACTGAACTGGAACTGAACTAGAACTGAACAAGAACTGAACTATAGCTTAACTAGACCCAAATCAATATAATGTCTCTAAAGCTCACACCAACCAACAATTCCCATTATCTTTTGTGTAATGCCTTCACATCACAAATCAATTCCATTACACTTTCGTGTCTGTGGTTTTCAGTTTTGGCAAATAAATAAATTTGTACATGCCATGTTCAATCTTGGCTGAGGTTTATGTTATATTTTTTCTCAACTTTTAATTTTTATATATTTCTTTTTTTCGAATTTCGTTTGATGATGTGCTGCATTGAATTTCATATTTGGGGTTTTGAAATTTATAATATCAATTACACAATTATTAAGAAATTCAATTTGATATTACAAAACCTACAACTTTAATATATAGTAATAAATGTGATCACAATTGTGGTCGTTTTGAAATCGTTTTGAATTTAAAATAATGCATTTATATTTAAATTATAGGATGGCACCACACCCCTGATATTGTCAGCAGCTAGTGGTCACACCACATGCGTATTGGAACTATTGGAACAGGGAGCAGATCCAAATAGCAGAAGAGCTACTGGTACAACACCGTTATTTTTTGCTGCTCAAGGAGGCTATTTGGATGTGGTGAAGATATTGATAAAAGCAGGTGCTAGTGTGGATACACCATCAGTGGTTAGTTGGAATAAATTTGAAATAACAAAACAATTTCATTGACATTAATAATCTTTTCAAAGGATGGCGGTACTCCTTTATTTGTGGCAGCCCAGGGAGGTCATGTTAAATTAGTTAAGGAATTATTAGATTGTGGTGCTAATGTTAATGCCTGTATGAAGGTAAGTATTGAGAGAAGAGGTGAATTTAGATGAATTAATTTTAAAGGATATTTTCATCTGTATAGGATCGTGCTACTCCTGTTTTCATATCCGCCCAAAATGGTCACCGTACAGTATTATCTTTACTTTTAACCGCTGGCGCTTATCCCGATACAAAGCGCATTGATGGCGCTACTCCTTTGTGGATTGCAGCACAAATGGGTCATGATCATATATGCAAGGTATTATTACAAAATGGTGCTAATGTGGATGCTGTGAGATGTGATGGTGCTACACCTTTGTTTAAGGCGGCCCACAAGGGTCATGCGGCTGTGGTAACAGAGTTGTTAAAACATCGGCCAAATTTGACATTGTTGCCGGTAAGTTCTGCAATAGTTATGTTCTAATTGTGTTCTAGTTCTGTTCTATTTCTGTTCAAGTTCTGTTCTAGTTCTGTTCGTTCTGTTCTAGTTATGTTCTAGTTCTGTTCTAGTTCTGTTCTAGTTCTGTTCTAGTTCTGTTCTAGTTCTGTTCTAGTTCTGTTCTAGTTCTGTTCTAGTTCTGT
>NC_060950.1:64774591-64777233 GCF_022045245.1 Lucilia cuprina | reverse complement strand
TAGAACTGAACTAGAACTGAACTAGAACTGAACTAGAACTGAACTAGAACTGAACTAGAACTGAACTAAAACTGAACTAGAACTGAACTAGAACTAAACTAGAACTGAGTAGAACTGAATTTGAACTGAACTAGAACTGAAGTAGAACTAAACTAGAACTGAATTTGAACTGAACTAGAACTGAACTAGAACTGAACTAGAACTTAACTAGAACTGAACTAGAACTAAACTGGAACTGAAGTAAAACTGAACTAGAACTGAACTAGAACTGAACTTGAACTGAAATAGAACTAAACTAAAACTGAACTAGAACAGAACTGAGCTAGAACTAAACTAGAAACAACATAGAACTGAACTAATTATATTATTAGTTCAATGCTGTTGAAATTTATTAATTTTTCTAAACATTACTTTTTTATTTACTTGCAGTTTTCTTCAAATGACTAAAGGTAAGTTCATTGATCTAAATTTAGCTAATTGTCCAAAAAATCCATTATTGTCCCAATGTACCACACTTTCCCTTTTTATATTTGCAATATATTTGTAAAGGATTTTCTTAGTTGTTTCCACATTTTCATTACATAATTTCTAAGGTGTTTAATAGAGTCATTAGTTAGTAAATTACACTTACCTCATCTTTACAATCGACATGAACCTTTCCACTATCCAAAACGCGTCTCAATGTAATATCGTCTCCCCTTAAAGCCGCCAAATGTAATAAAACATCTGAAGGAGTCTCTTTCTAAAATCAAAAGAAGAGAAAAAACAAATAAATAATAAAAAAATATATTTCTATTTTTTTTTTTAATTAAACACTTTCATTTGTTTAACTAACAACTTTATAACAAGAAACGAATTGAATTGTAATGAACAAAACAAAAACCAATTGAATATTTTGTGTAATTTTTGTTTTGTTTTTTAAAGGTAACATAAAACAACCTGTTGCATGCCACCACAGCCAACACAAATTGCAACATAAATATTGAAAATATTAAATGTCAAAAAATAAAAGAAAAAATCGTATGCACAAAAATTAACTGAAATCTTAAAGAAGAAAAAAAACATTCAAACACATTCAAAATGTTAAATTAGCGCGGAAATATTAATCGTCATTCATACTTGTTGTATTACATGTACATACGTATTTATGAGAACATTGTTGTTGTTGTCAAACAGATTCGTTAAGCTTGGGAATCTACACAAGTGCACCTGATGCCACCAGCACCATTACCGCCACCAACAACCTACTACAACTAACATCAGAAGCTTAAAAATGAAAATACGACACACAACAACAAATCAAACCCACACTGTTGTTGTTTTTACTATATAATTTAGCTCGTTTCGCTTGATTCACTATTTTCCCATAGTTTATCCGAAAAAAAACACAAGACAGACTTAAAATTTGCTCTAAGTAATTTAAAATAGAAATATGAAGCTTCCTTTTATGTTTTTACAAAAAAACAATACATCGACAACAAATTGGTTTTATAAAACTCTTATTAAATGGGCTCTGGGCGAATTCATAACACCTTACTTTTTATAAGACATTAAAATTTAATTAAAACTTAGGAACTACAGCAGAATTACAACAAAAGTATGTACTACAGAATTACAACACAACTACAACAGAACTAGAACAGAGCAGCAGAATTAGAGCAGAACTAGAAGAGAACTAGAAGAGAACTAGAAGAGAACTAGAAAAGAACTAGAACAGAACTAGAACAGAACTAGAACAGAACTAGAACAGAACTAGAACAGAACTAGAACAGAACTAGAACAGAACTAGAACAGAACTAGAACAGAACTAGAACAGAACTAGAACAGAACTAGAACAGAACTAGAACAGAACTAGAACAGAACTAGAACAGAACTAGAACAGAACTAGAACAGAACTAGAACAGAACTAGAACAGAACTAGAACAGAACTAGAACAGAACTAGAACAGAACTAGAACAGAACTAGAACAGAACTAAAACAGAACTAGAACAGAACAAGAACAAGACTAGAACAGAACAGCAGAATTGGAGCAGAACTATAACAGAACTAAAACATAACTAGAGAAGAACTGGAACAGAACTAGAACAAAACTAGTGCAGAACTAGAACAGAACAGCAGAAATTAGGGCAGAACTATAACAGAACTAAAACATAACTAGAGAAGAACAAGAAAAGAACTAGAACAGAACTAGAACAGAACTAGAACAGAACTAGAACAGAACTAGAGCAGAACTAGAACAGAACTAGAACAGAACTAGAACAGAACTAGAACAGAACTAGAACAGAACTAGAACAGAACTAGAACAGAACTAGAACAGAACTAGAACAGAACTAGAACAGAACTAGAACAGAACTAGAACAGAACTAGAACAGAACTAGAACAGAACTAGAACAGAACTAGAACAGAACTAGAACAGAACTAGAACAGAACTAGAACAGAACTAGAACAGAACTAGAACAGAACTAGAACAGAACTAGAACAGAACTAGGACAGAACAGCAGAATTAGAGCAGAACTATAACAGAACTAAAACATAACTAGAGAAGAACTAGAACAGAACTAGAACAGAACTAGAACAGAACTAGAACAGAACTAGAACAGAACTAGAACAGAACTAGAACAGAACTAGAACAGAACTAGAAC
>NC_060950.1:64772036-64774456 GCF_022045245.1 Lucilia cuprina | reverse complement strand
TAGAACAGAACTAGAACAGAACTAGAACAGAACTAGAACAGAACTAGAACAGAACTAGAACAGAACTGAACTAGAACAGAACTAGAACAGAACTAGAACAGAACTAGATTAGAACTAAAACAGAACTAGAACAGAACTTGAACATAACTAGAACTAGGGTTCTATAGTTGAAACGAAAAGTCAACTTTTCGACTTTTTCTATTAAGTTAATAGTCGACTTTTTGCAAAGTCCATTTTTCAACTTTTCTACTTTTTTAGTTAGTTAAAAGTCGACTTTTGATCTTTTTTCGACTTTTGGACTTTTTTTGACTTTTTTCGACTTTTCTACTCTTTTCGACTTTTTCGATTTTTATTTCCAAAGTCGGATTTTTTCACAGACGATAGTCGAGTTATCGACTTTTTTGGAACAAAATAATCGACTTCGACTTTTTTTGTTCGATTATTCGAAAGTCGATTTATAGAAACCCTTACTAGAACAGAACTTGAACTACAACAGAACTGGAACAGTACACGAACCAAACTAGAACCGACTTTTTTCAACCTTTTCCGACTTTTTTCGACTTTTTCCGAGTCAAAAAGTTGAAAAATATTCGCAATATTTTGACTATATTCGACTTTTTCTGACTTTTTTCTACTTTTTGTCTTTTTTCGACTTTTTTTGACTTTTTGACTATTTTCGACTTTTCTACTCTTTTCGACAGACGATAGTCGAGTTATCAACCTTTTTGGAACAAAATAATCGACTTTGACTTTTTTGTTCGATTATTCGAAAGTAGATTTATAGAACCCAACAGAACTATAAAAGAACTATAACAGAACTATAACAGAACTATAACAGAACCAGAACAGAACTAGAACTATGGTTCTATAGTTGAAACGAAAAGTAACCAGAACAGAACTAGAACTATGGTTCTATAGTTGAAACGAAAAGTCGACTTTTCGACTTTTTGCATTTAGTTAAAAGTCGACTTTTTGCAAAGTCCATTTTTCAACTTTTCGACTTTTTTCAGTTAGTAAAAAGTCGACTTTTAGACTTTTCGACTTTTTTCAACTTTTCGTTTATTTTAAACTTTTCGACTATTTTCAACTTTTTCCGACTTTTTTCGACTATTTTCAACATTTTGACTAATTTCGACTTTTTGACTATTTTCTACTTTTTCCTACTTTTTTTCGACTTTTTCCAACTTTAAGTGTTTTTTCGACTTTTTTACTATTTTCTACGTTTTCCTACTTTTTTCGACTTTTTCCGACTTTTCAATTTTTTTTACAGACGATAGTCGAGTTATCGACTTTTTTGGAACAAAATAATCGACTTCGACTTTTTTTGTTCGATTATTCGAAAGTCGGTTTTCAGAACCTTAACTAGAACTGAACTTGAACTATAACAGAACTGGAACAGAAATAGAACAGAACTATAACTGAATCAAAACTAAATACAGTTCTAGAATTGAAAAAGTTATTGAACTAAACTTATTTTCTTTTTATTTATAGCGTTAACTAGGTGTCTCTTGGCATTTAAAAATTTAAATCATAAACAATTTTCTGATTTTTTTTCACAACAACTATTTTCTTATAAAATTATAAAAGAGATACGTGACTGTAATAAACCCAGCAAATTTTTTGCAATAGAGTTTTTTATTACACATTTTGAAGTAATTCGCTTCAAGTGAATTAATCACGCTTTTATTGTAATAAAATTAAGTTGTTGAAACTATAATACTTTTACTTTTTTTGTGGCAAATAGTTCAAGGTTACAAAAAAAAAACTAGATGATGTTTTGAATATAAATTTTAAAGTATTCTGTATAACTGGCACTAGTGGCAATTTCAAGTAGATAACAAAATAAAATTTTGAGGGAAATATCAACTATTACTAGAAGTTTTCTTTGAAAACTTTACATTTTATGAAAACTAAGTTTTTATATAAAAAAGTGTTCACTGGGTTGTCATTTAGTTTTATTTTTGTTTGCTTTTAATTCAATTTAACATTTTATTTTATTTGGTGCCTTTTTTTATTACAAACTCTTTTTATGATTCTTTTAAATTTGCAATTAAAATATTTTAAAAATTATTTAATATTTTCTTAAAAGATTCCATCATTTTCTTTGGTGTCTACTTTGTTAACATACATTTTAAATATCAAATTGCAGTTAAAAATAAAAACAAGTTAAAATGGCATTTAAAAAATTATATTTATTTAAACTTTTTCATAAAAGAAATTTTATGATTTGTTTACTTTTTTCCAAAATCATTAACATGACTTGATAAGTAAGATGACGACGTTAAAAACTGCTTACTATTGTTTCAACACAATGACAGCGCACAGTGGTATAGGAAAAAAAAAGAGGGAAATAATTCGGTAACTTCTAAACGGTTAATCCGATTTTAATGAAATTTGGTATGCACAAAGAGGAGGTGTTG
>NC_060950.1:64770531-64771936 GCF_022045245.1 Lucilia cuprina | reverse complement strand
AGTTCTGTTCTAGTTCTGTTCTAGTTCTGTTCTAGTTCTGTTCTAGTTCTGTTCTAGTTCTGTTCTAGTTCTGTTCTAGTTCTGTTCTAGTTCTGTTCTAGTTATTTTAGTTCTGTTCTAGATCTGTTCTAGTTATTTTAGTTCTCTTCTAGTTTAGAAATATATTTCAATGTTCTTATTCTGTTTTTCAATAGAATGGTGAGACCGCCTTACATGCTGCCGCCATGTTTGGCCATATGACAGTGGTGAAACAACTAATAGCAGCTGGAGCCGATATTAATCAAACAAATCACGATGGTTTGACAGCCCTTCAAGTGGCACGTCAACAGAAATACACTTCAATATGTGAGTATTTACAGGAACGTCAGAGGACCAATAAAAATCGAAATCAACAAAGTTAAAAGCAAAAAGTTAATTGTAGAACTAGAAAATTAATCTAAAGAATACCCGGCCATAATTGTTATTTAACAAAAGTTTCCAATTTGAGAAAAAAATATCGAAAATAAGTTTTCGAAATAAAGCAGAGCTTAACAGTTATCAAAACAATAGAGCTTTTAATCCTTAAAACTACACAACTAAAGTGCTTAATTGCACTCTTTAAATCTCACTCTCTCTCTTTCTTCCTGTTACTCAAACACATACACACACCTGTTTAAATCATTTTACTCATACAGCTTTAAGTGAATTACGAATTAAGTAAAAATAAAAACTGAACTAATCCTAAAAATACAACAAAAATATCCTTAAATATCCATTTATTGTGGAGACAACTTAATCGAATATTTGTTTATAATAAATTGCACAATTATTTGATATTACATCAACAAGAATAAAACACCCAACTTTGCCTATTTGAATACATATTTTATAATTAATTTATACAAATCTTGTAATTTTATTTAAAAAAAACTATTTTACAAAAATGCCTGCTATTATTATAACTCAAAAAAATTAAATTTATTATAAATTAACAAATAAAGCACAACGTCCATTTTTTATGTAAAACAATAAAAACTAATCAAAATCTAACAAATCCTTAAAAATATTCTTATGATAATCATTCATACCTTTTTTGTGGTTTATTAGAACAACTAAATATAAAATTTAAAAAATAACTTAAAAAATTGTATATATTATAAAACAAATTTATATTATTATAATAAAATAATTGTTGAACCTTTTTATGATTAATAATTAATAAGCAATTGTTAAACATGTGCAATACATACAATTTTCATCTTTAAATTAAAAACGAAAACTAAAATGAACACTTTTCAAAATCCTATTTAAGTTTAATTTAACAAAACCATTTGTAAATTTATTAATTAAAATTTTATTTATAAATCAAATAAATAATTATTTAAATAAAATATAATTTAAACATAAATCAGAAAAACTCAAAAAA
>NC_060950.1:64756539-64770431 GCF_022045245.1 Lucilia cuprina | reverse complement strand
TTAGTTCTAGTTCAGTTTTAGTTCTAGTTCAGTTTTAGTTAAATTCTAGTTCAGTTAATTTCTAGTTCAGTTTTAGTTAAGTTACAGTTCAATTATAGTTTAGTTCTAGTTTAAATTTAGTTCAGATGTTTTTTACAGCGATTCAAATTCAATTCTATTTTACTTAGAGGCTGCCAATCCGATAACATTTTTTTCTTTTTATTTCTGTTTACCCGCCTGTTAATCAGGCTAAGAGGTGAATTCTTATAACTATAACTTTAATACATTTAAACAAAATTCTTAACACACAAAATGACATTCTTTAAAACATTAATTGCAAATTTTTTTAAATGGCATCCTTTAAAAAAGTTATAATAACGCTTTCTTCTATTTAAATAAATAATGCTTCTAAATATATAAATAACTAAAACAAACTAATATTTTAAGCTTTTAACTTAAGCTTTAAAACAGTTGTTCTATTTTTTATATTAAAAGAAAATAAATGTGCTTTAAACTGTAATAACAGCATCTTATAAAAAAAAACATAATAATTTCTTTAAACAAACACATACTAATAATATTTATTTAAATCTAAATGTCACAAATGCCTAAAATTATGCTTGTTTTATTTTCTAACACACTCGCGCTCGCTCTTACTTTATTTTTTCTTTTAATGATTACTTTTATGATTATTACTGTTATCATTATACAAACATAAAAAACAAAAACGTAACAGACATTTTTATTATGAAAATAATAAAAAAAAGAAACATTTGTAATTTTCTTTTTTACAAAAAAAAATAAATTCTTAATGTTGTTGTTGATATATATATATATGAATATAAATAAAATGCCTGATTTTTTTGGTTATAGCGTTATTTTTCAAGAAACTTATAAAATGTTTATAACAAATTGTGGACTTTTTTTAAAAACAAACATAAATTTTATTTTTATTTCTTTTTCTTTCATATTTACAAACAGGTACCACCGGAAACGAAAGCTGGCCTGGGTAATGGTGGTGATAATCAACAGCAATAAATTTTTCAAAATGTCTATTTGTTTGTGTAATGAATGAATGATATGTGAGTAAAACGACTAAACAACTAAATATATTCTCCCTATAAATAATTTGTGTTATAACAAATATATATAAAAAACAAAACAAAGTGCTAAAAACTTAAATAGCAGTTACAACCTAAACGGAAACATAATCAAATCATACCAAAACAAAAAAGAAAACAACTTAATCAAATTTGCAACAACTAAAAGTAATAGTTTTGAAATGTTACAACTACTAAATGCTAAACAACTTTTTCAATAACAAATGAAAAAAAATATAAAAAAAAACTTTGAAATAAAAACAAACAAACAAACATGGTTGTGAATAATAAAAACAAAACTAGAAAAAAACTCACAAAAACAATGCACCTAAAAATATGCAATGAATTGAAAATTTGCAACAATTTGCAAACATAAAAATAAGAATATAAAAAGAAAAACAAATAACAACTTACCAAAATAAGCAACAGCTTCGCATAACATCAACCACAACAACAGCAACACATCAACTGAAAAGAAATAACAGAAAAAAATAACTATAACAACAAGAACTATGTAATAAAAATAAACATAAAAGTGAATTGAAATAACCACACAACTAACAGAAATAAGAAACAAAATTGTAAAAATGTAATAACAAAAGTAATAGTATTTAAAATTAACCCTCTAACGGTGTCATGGTTCCTTAAAAAACTTAACCTGAAAGTATGCTTTTATTTTCAACTAATCATTCTGTACTATTTTATTTTCCATGCTCTTAACTAGCTAAACGTGATCTGCGTTAAAAATTTGCCTATTTTTCCCCCCAGTGTAAATGTAATCTATATATCGCTTAAATTTAAAATTTTTCTATTAGAGATTGACTTCGATCCTACTAATTTAAAACATAATAGAAACACAAACGATCCCTAGAATACACCTATTTCATAATATGTTCCTTCAGGTGTTATCGGTAATTATGACAAAACATTAGACTAGACTATAGGTTGAGCCTTTATTTGCATGATAGTTTATTAAAATTGAATTTTAGGTGAAATATAAATTTTTTGTGAAAAATCAAATTTTATGTGAAATATCGAAATTTTATATGAAATATCGAAATTTTAGTGAAAAATAAAATTTCTAGTGAAAAATCGAAATTTTTAGTGAAAAATCAAATTTTTATTGAAAAATCGAATTTTTAGTGAAAATCAAGTTTTTAATGAAAAAAATTCACAATTTTTCTAAAATTCGAATTTTTTGCGAAAATTGTTTTTTTTTTTTCTTTGTGAAAATTTGTATTTTTTGTGAAAATTTATATTTTTTCTGAAAATTTATATTTTTTCTGAAAATTTGTATCTTTTGTGAAAATTTGTATTTTTTGTGAAAATTGTATTTTTTGTGAAAATTTGGAATTTTTGTGAATATTTGGAATTTTGTGTGAAAATTTTGATATTATAAGACAAATTTAATTTTTTATAATAAATCGAATTTTTGTCGAATTTCGGACTTTTTGTAAAAATTTGTATTTTTTGTGAAAATTCGAATTTTTGTACAAAAATTTTAATTTCATACGAAAACTCGATATTCTACTAAAAAAGTGAAAATTGGGTTCTAGTTCTGTTCTAGTTGTGTTCTAGTTCTGTTCTAGTTCTGTTCTAGTTATGTTCTAGTTATGTTCTAGTTCTGTTCTAGTTCTGTTCTAGTTCTGTTCTAGTTCTGTTCTAGTTCTGTTCTAGTTCTGTTCTAGTTCTGTTCTAGTTCTGTTCTAGTTCTGTTCTAGTTCTGTTCTTGTTCTGTTCTAGTTCTGTTCTAGTTCTGTTCTAGTTCTGTTCTAGTTCTGTTCTAGTTCTGTTCTAGTTCTGTTCTAGTTCTAGTTCTGTTCTAGTTCTGTTCTAGTTCTGTTCTAGTTCTGTTCTAGTTCTGTTCTAGTTCTGTTCTAGTTCTGTTCTAGTTCTGTTCTAGTTCTGTTCTAGTTCTGTTCTAGTTCTGTTCTAGTTCTGTTCTAGTTCTGTTCTAGTTCTGTTCTAGTTCTGTTCTAGTTCTGTTCTAGTTCTGTTCTAGTTCTGTTCTAGTTCTGTTCTAGTTCTGTTCGAGTTCTGTTCTAGTTCTGTTCTAGTTCTGTTCTAGTTCTGTTCTAGTTCTGTTCTAGTTCTGTTCTAGTTCTGTTCTAGTTCTGTTCTAGTTCTGTTCTAGTTCTGTTCTAGTTCTGTTCTAGTTCTGTTCTAGTTCTGTTCTAGTTCTGTTCTAGTTCTGTTCTAGTTCTGTTCTAGTTCTGTTCTAGTTCTGTTCTAGTTCTGTTCTAGTTCTGTTCTAGTTCTGTTCTAGTTCTGTTCTAGTTCTGTTCTAGTTCTGTTCTAGTTCTGTTCTAGTTCTGTTCTAGTTCTGTTCTAGTTCTGTTCTAGTTCTGTTCTAGTTCTAGTTCTGTTCTAGTTCTGTTCTAGTTCTGTTTTAGTTCTGTTCTAGTTCTGTTCTAGTTCTGTTCTAGTTCTGTTCTAGTTCTGTTCTAGTTCTGTTCTAGTTCTGTTCTAGTTCTGTTCTAGTTCTGTTCTAGTTCTGTTCTAGTTCTGTTCTAGTTCTGTTCTAGTTCTGTTCTAGTTCTGTTCTAGTTCTGTTCTAGTTCTGTTCTAGTTCTGTTCTAGTTCTGTTCTAGTTCTGTTCTAGTTCTGTTCTAGTTCTGTTCTAGTTCTGTTCTAGTTCTGTTCTAGTTCTGTTCTAGTTCTGTTCTAGTTCTGTTCTAGTTCTGTTCTAGTTCTGTTCTAGTTCTGTTCTAGTTCTTTTCTAGTTCCGTTCTAGTTCTGTTCTAGTTCTGTTCTAGTTCTGTTCTAGTTCTGTTCTAGTTCTGTTCTAGTTCTGTTCTAGTTCTGTTCTAGTTCTGTTCTAGTTCTGTTCTAGTTCAGTTCTAGTTCCGTTCTAGTTCTCTTCTAGTTCACTTCTACATCTGTTCTAGTTCTGTTCTATTTAATTCTTGCCTGAGACGTTAGTGAACAACTTCTATGCTAGATATAAACATGGATTACACTGGTTAACAAATTTTTAACACAGAGACCAAACTATACTTAACTAATAGATTGAGTTACGCAGAATTATATAAAAGTCCTTCAGACAAAACATTTTATCGCTCTTATAAAGTCTTCCTTTTACTTAAACTAAAGCTTGTTAACGTAAGTTTCGAAGGACCTATTTCTTAACATGTCCTCATCAATTCTTTTAAAGTTCCTATTAACTTCCTCTAAACTTAAAATTAATTGTATATCCTCAAACTAAATCCATACGCCACTAAAGGGTTAATAACTATAAAAACTAATAATACTGAAAAAATGACGCTGACAAAAAATATGGAAACAATTTTAAAAGGTAAAAGGAATTCGCTTCAAAATATATGAAAAATGTAATAAAACAAACCCAAATATTGTCTAAAATATAAAGGAAACCTAACAAAATATAAAATTCAAAATTGCAAAAAAAATCAATAATTTAATAATATAAAAAGTCAGATAAACAAAATTTAATATTTAAACATTTTGAAATAGCAATGATTATAAGGGTATAAAATATAAAAAAGCAACTTAAACTAATAATATCTATTGATAACAAACAATTTAAAACCAACTGTGAATACCCTTATTTAAATGCTCATTATTTATTATGTTTTGTTAATAAATATTTTATGAATATAATTAAAACAAAATGTAGCTTTAAAAACAAATACAAAATAAAATAATAAATTAATAATTAAAAAAATTCACTAAAAAAAAATATTCAATAATAATAAATATTTATAATTATGTATATACATAGTTTTAAACAAAAAAACAACCAACCAGCAATATTTAATGAATAAATTTTAATTGCTCTTAATTAATTAGTACAATTTTTAACTGCTCCATTAAAATTAATTTAAAGTGAACAAAACCAAAAAAAAACTATTCCTGGCGTATTGCTATAATTTAATTAAAATTGGTTTTTGTATTGTCAATATTTGCAATATTTAAACATTTACAAATGTCAGTTTTTTTACGCAATCTGTTAATTAAACTAATGTATTGTGCTCTGCTGCTGTTATTTATTTATTTTAATTTTATCTTTATCCCACAATTGAGTACAAATTGTTCAATATGAAAATAATAATAAATAAAAAAGTATTTTAGTAAAATCTTGCGCAACCGTAAAAAAATAAAGCTTTAAAATATGTATAATTGCGATAAATTATAAAAAAAATTCATTAATTTAAATTAGCTTAATAATTAAGATATAATATAAAATTCAGCTCCCTAAAGTAGGCAGTGAAAATGTGAGGGAATATGTTACCAAAAGTAGGCATCGTCTATAAAATTGAAGCCTGATAGAACTTAAAATTGTAAAATATAAAACATAAAAGTAAACTTTCAAATATAGATTTTTATGATAAATTTTTAAAAAGGTTCTCATACATATGGCAACCACAACTGTATAATCCTCGAATAAGGACGTTCTTTATCTTTCACATTACTGGCCGTATGTCTCAAATAATACAAAAATTGGCCACGGTTTGTTGTCAATTGTTTGTTTGCATTTAGACAAGGGATGTGCATAAAATTTGAAAGTCGACAACGATATGTTGCTTAGTTGACAACGTTGCATTGTCAACATTACATAGTGTTGTCGTACGTATGCATATGCTTTGGCAAAGGATATTATTGGCGTGTAGCCCTCACGGTACGTCGACCAGCGTCCCCTTGCCCAACCTGTCACAAAACCGTGGCAGGAAGAAATGCTTCTGAACGTGTCTTCACCCTTTTTCAGGATCAGAGACTATCTGAACTTCTAAATGCCTTCCTATAGGTCAGGCACCCGGTTGCAGTGCAACTCCATACCGAGCTTACGCTCTACCCGCGATTTGGGTTTAAACCACAGCCACCACGTTACTCCCCTGAAGGGCCTCACCAACAACCAGGCTAGAAACAATGTTCAAGGAGCTTCTGGACCCAGATGGTACCAAATTACAGATTCCGGTCGGTCTTCGTAGTCGAAACTACTCCAGTTGGGTCCCAGAAGTCTCGGGACTGGTAACCCCATACAACACACTCATACAACCCACACACACACACACAATTTGTCAGTCAACCACCAGGCGTGTATTTTTCTTATTCCCTCTGTTTATGGACAAGTTCATTTTCATACAACAATGGAAAATGTTTATTTAATGTACTTTGACAATGGATGTTTTTGAAAAATTATAAACACTTTGGTGTCAATTTAGTACCAATTGTTTATGGATAGCATCATTTTCAGACAACAATGCAAAATGTTTATTTCAATTAATCGATGGCTGCGGTCACCATATTTGTCAGAATGTTAGTATTAAGGGATTGATTTTCAAGGGTTTGACAATAATATTTGGAAAATGATCTTTAAGATTGTTTCAGTGAGATGTTTTGATTAATTGGAACTCGGTAGTTGTCGATTGTCGACTAAGAACTCCCGTCGAAAGACCTGGTAGGTATATGAATAGGTTATTTTTCAGATAACGTTGTTTTCAATCAACGACAATCGATGGACGATTATATATATTAGGAAAATTATCGTCTGACGGTAGACCTACACTGAGACGCAAAACTATGTCTTCTTATACAAATTATGAGATCATAAAGTATGTAGTTAATAAGTACAATAAAGTTAACCTTGAAGCTTGAAAATAAGCTTAAGACCTTTAATTTTAACAAAATTCTTTTACCTTTCCAAATTTTCAAGTAATTTTAAAAAAAGATTTTAAAACAAATTACAAAAAATAGTTTACTTTTGTTTTAAATACTCCTCTGTGCTAACCACTTTAATGCTAGCATAGAATTTAAACAAAACAAAAACTTTTCTTTTTATTTACTCAACCCTAAAGTATACTTTAGATTTTTATCCATTTTAACAGCATAAAGTATGCTATACTTTTAGTTAACCTTAAAGTTAAAAAAAGACAAAAGCAACTACTGCTCTCTTCATTATACGAACACAAAAACAAAAAGGAATTTAAAGTGAATGTATGAAAAAGGATATGAGTGTGTACATTTTGTAAAACACATCCTTATACTCAAACTCAAGCAAGCAAAAAAATTAAAGGCTAATGACAAATAAGCTTACACCTCTTGACAAGTTAAAACAAAAACGAGAATATTTAAAAGGTTCTAAACTCAAAAGAAAAAAGGTTATTTAGCAAAAAATGACAACTTAAATTTTACTCAACTACTTTAAACAAAAGGCTAAAAGCACACAAAAAGAAATTAAGAAATATTAAGTTATATTTACTAGATACTTAGATTGATGAAGGAATTGTTTAATTGCGGCAGCCATTTTAGCTACAACTAAATAAACCTACAGTTTTCTTCCCCCTTTATTGTCAAAATATAATGTATACTTTTAGTTTTACATAAATATTTGAAAATTAAAAGCATACATTTGGGATGGAGAAAGCCATTATAATACGTCTGTAAACAAGTTTATTTGTTTATTGTTTAACAGTTTGTGTGCGTAAAGGATCAATAAGCAAAAACATTGAAAGGAAAACAAAACTTTTAGCAATACTTATTAAAAGGACTACAATCTAAAAAGTAATTTCTCTATTAAGCAAAAGAAAATCTTTAATATTACTACAGCTTTTGTTATATTACTCCCTGACATCAGGTCATTATTTAACTATTATTAATAAATGTCAACTATGAACGTCAGTTAGTTTATAATTAAACAACAACAGTTTTTTTATTGTTATTATTATTTAAAATATAAAATCGACTTTAGTTGAACGATTAACGTTGGTTGAATTTTTAATGAGTATTTCTTAATGAGAATTGACCGCCTAAAGGTATGCTGTAAACTATAAATGTATCTTACACAAAGCATTGCTAAGCTTAGAGGTTGCGTTAGCTGTCATTTAGTAAATCGATTGTGAGAAAAACATTTAATCTTTGTTAGATAAAGATGAATTAAAAAAAATGTTCTTTATTCTAAAAGTAAAGCACAAGTTTAGGGGCATAAAGAAAATTAATCATTAAAAAAATATGTAGAGATAAACTTATAAGATGCAAAATTAATGAAGAGATATAAGTTTATGATTCATGGAAAGATGTGATAGCTACACTTCGCTTTAATACTTTTTATATTATGAAAGTATACTTTTAGGCTAAATATTAAGAATTCTTTTTGCAATTTTTCTCAATAAAATATTTAAAATTTGTCATTTGTTTTAAACCACAATTTTAATTTTCTTTTTATACACATATTCCAAAGTATACTTTTAGGTTTATATTTAAATCAAGATGTTGATACATACTTCTTAAAATTATACAAAATTTTTTGTTTATTATTTTATGTTATAAATATTTCAAATATTATTCTTAATGGCTTTTTTTGAAATGTGGTTTAAGAGTTTTTCTTTTTATTTAAACAAAATTTAATTTTATTACAAAACTTTTTTTAAATTGATTTTAAATCTTAATTCCATACACTTACTTATACAATAACTTAATAACTTAAGGCTATTTTAATAAAAATTTCTACTTAAAAATATACAAAATTTAACACCATTTTTTTTTTCTTTTTATTTCATTTTATTTTTCTGTTATAGCTCAACTTGTCTCAAAGGTTGAACTTTAAAGTTCACTTGCAAGGCATTGATTCCATAAAAACTAACAATGACACATAAACTAATCCATATTTTTAATCTGCTCTCTCCATTCTGGTTAAAAAGTCCTCACTTTTATACCCGGAATGCTAATCAAAACATATTTTTTCTTTTTATTTAATTTTACCACAAAATTTTTGTTTAAGTAACGTCAATTTTAAATTTTTTCTTTTTATTTCAAATTATTTTTCTACGATGTAAAGTAAAGTTGTAGCTCAGAAGTTCGAGTGCAATATTTTATGAAATAAGATTGCTTGCTATGCCTTTACAACAATATTGACAAACAAAGAAGACTCCATTGAGCAGCAATATACAAGCTCAGATTAGTCTGCTAAAGAATTTTCTTTTAGGGAAGGATTATGTTAATCTTACATAGATAAAAATCTCTGTTTATAGCTAAACATTCAGTTTTATATTCTTCGGAAACGCTGTGTTTTTTAGTGGAAAACATATTTTTTCTTTTTAATCCATTTTTTTCTTCAGAATAGGTTAGGTTAGGCTGTTAGGAGGGCGTATACCACATCGAATACATCTAGGCCACTATCGGGCGCTCCTTTCTATGAAAACTCAGTTTCCTAGACCTAATTTTGAGGAATCTTCCGATAAGTGGTAGTGAGGAATGTTATTTCAAGAATAACATCATATCCGAAATACTTTTATCTAACTTTAGGAAATGCCTGATAGTGGCACCAGAGTTTCACTGACTCCACGTTAGTCTGAATCATCTCGTTCAATTATGCATAGATGTGCTCGTTATACGTACCATCATACTAACTATAAACATGCTCAATTTCTCGCCTTGCTCTCATCAGGGTCACCCCATTGGATGTACCCACCGTTTTATTATTCCAAGAGGACTTATGGAATTCCCTCACCTATATTTTTAATTCAGTTTTTGTTGTGTCCAATGGTTTCGACGAATGCCTGACAGTAGCAGTGCAGTATTCTCTCTACATGCTCTACATTTGTCTGAATCATCTCGTCTAATTTTGCATAGATGGTCTCGTAATCCTGCACGGAATACGTACCATCATACTAACTTTAGACTTGCTCAATATGAGGAGATTTCTCGTATTTTTCTCATCAGGGTCATTCCATAGGATTTACAAACCGTTTCATTATTTTAAAAGGGCTTATAGAATTCTCTCAGCTATATCTTTAATTCAACTTTTCTTGTGTCGAATGGTTATGCGTTTGTCAGCTCAACTGCCTCGTGCTCTTTTTCCTTTAAAGCAATTACATTCGCCCATTCGTTACCGACTACTACCGAGTGGTCTGATACCCATAAGATATAAAACCTTACCTCTAGAAGAGTATTCAGTTAAAGTTTTCTTACGATCTTATATTTAACTCTATCGCCTGATATTGTCCTAATTGCTTATTACACTTTTATAGAGCCATATTGTCATAGTAGGACTAAGACCTCATTTCATGTCTATAGTTTTCCTACATATCGCCCAGCACCGATTTGCCTTATTGACTCTATCATCTATGTGGTGTCTTTATTTTAATTTCCGGTCAGGGATTACACCTAAGTACTTCACTTTGTCTGTCACCGGTATCTTCTGTCCAAGAAGCAAGGTTAACAAGAAATTTTTATCTTTCTTGTGAAAAGACATATTTACGCCTTCGTTGGGTTAACATTGAGGCTTCATGGTTGAGCCCAGCTCAAGGCCTTGTTCATAACCTTCTTTAGCTCTTCTGCACAAGTAATTTAGATCCTTCCCTTTAAAAGCAGACAGGTTCTTCGCCCAGCACCAATTTGCCTTGTTCTATGTGGTGTCTCCATTTTAATTTCCGGTCATGGATTACACTTAAGTACTTCACTTTGTCTGTCACCGGTATCTTCTTGTCAAAGAAGCAAAGTTAAGAAGAAATGTTTATCTTTCTTGTGAAAAGACATATTTACGTCTTCGTTGAGTTAACATTGAGGCTTCATGGTTGAGCCCAGCTCAAGGCCTTATACATAACCTTCTTTAGCTCTTATGCACAAGTAATTTAGATCCATTCCATTTAAAAGCAAACAGGCACCAATTTGCCTTGTTCTATGTGGTGTCTCCATTTTAATTTCCGGTCATGGATTACACTTAAGTACTTCACTTTGTCTATCACCGGTATCTTCTTGTCCAAGAAGCAAAGTTAAGAAGAAATGTTTATCTTTCTTGTGAAAAGACATATTTACGTCTTCGTTGGGTTAACATTGAGGCTTCATGGTTGAGCCCAGCTCAAGGCCTTATACATAACCTTCTTTAGCTCTTATGCACAAGTAATTTAGATCCTTTCCATTTAAAAGCAAACAGGCACCAATTTGCCTTGTTCTATATGGTGTCTCCATTTTAATTTCCGGTCATGGATTACACCTAAGTACTCGACTTTGTCTGTCACCGGTATCTTCTTGTCCAAGAAGCAAAGTTAAGAAGAAATGTTTATCTTTCTTGTGAAAAGACATATTTACGTCTTCGTTGACTTAACATTGAGGCTTCATGGTTGAGCCCAGCTCAAGGCCTTATACATAACCTTCTTTAGCTCTTATGCACAAGTAATTTAGATCCTTTCCATTTAAAAGCAGACAGGTTCTTTATCAGTTAGGTAACCTAGAGTAAAGGTGATGAAATGCCGCCCTGTGGTATACCGTGGAATTTCATTTTTCTTGATAGTTATATCGTACATCTTCTATTCCTTAGCACGTAGTTACGGAGCAGAGTACATTTTTTCTTTTTATTTCATTTTAAAACAAACTCTTGGTAAAAGTATCAGCGGAAAATTTCGGCCCAGCTGAAGTCTGAGTTGAGCTGAACTGAATGTCTAATTCAGAACCACCTTTAGCTCTTCTGCATAAGTAACTTAGATCCTTTCCCTTTAAAAATATTACAACATCGTCTGCATAACAGACAGATCTAAGTCCTTTATCAGTTAGGAATTCCATAGAAGACTTTTAATCGTGGTAAACCAGAGTAAAGGTGACAAAATGCCGCCCAGTGCTATACTGCGAAAGACCATTTTCCTGATAGCTATATCGTACATCTTGCAGCTTATTGATCTGTTCCTTAGCACGTAGTTGATTCAGTTTAGGAGCATAATACATTTTTTTGTTTTATTTCATTTTAAAACAAACTCTTGGTAAAAGTCTCAGCGCCAATAATACAATAACAAATCCTTTTACTAAACTTTTTTTAGAGAACGAGTACAGATATCTTTCTATATATATATAGATAAGAATTGTGTTTTATTCTTTAAAGAAAAATTGCGGAAAACATTTTAAAACGATTTTTTTTTTTCGTTTTATTTCATTTTTAAACACTTTGTAAAAAGGTTTGATGATAAATTTCAGCTTCATTGATATTAATGGCAATAGTTAAGGATAATTAAGTTTTTTGTTAAATTATTTGTGAAATTATTAATTGTATGCAAGAAATACAGGTTTCTTTGTTTATGCTTGATAAAGTTTAATTTATTCCACAATTTATATCTTCCACTTTTTATAATTGAACGGAAATGTGCATTAGTAAAGCATGCCTTTAGGCTATTTATATTATATATACATTCTATAAATACAAGCTGTTTGTGTTGTTTTTTATAAAATTGTTAATTTTAACTTTATATTGTTTTAATTAGTAACCTTTTTAACCATGTATAGCTTCAAAAAGTTTAGTTTTTCTGTTATATTCAAAAGCTTTTTAAAGTTTTGTAAAAAATGTTGTACTCTGCAAGGTGTATTGCCTGCTTTTAGGAGTTTCTTTTTTCTCACATAGAAATGTAACAATTATTTAAAAATCTTTTAAGAAGGAGTTTTTTTTAATATTTTAAAGTATGCTTTTAGTTTAATACAACTAATAATGAATTCTATGGCCTACTTTTGGGAGCTATTAGAAAATGAAAAAATATAAAATATATATAATATACTTTTAGGTGTTTTTTTTTCTCGAGCAGTTAACGTAGTGTTTTTTTTAAACAAACATGTTTAAAATATGTTTAATTGATTAGACATAAAAATAAACATAAAAGTATTAAAAATTTAAAACGTTTGCATATAAATAAATAATCTTAATGCCAGTAGTGGAATAGAAGTTTTAAACGTAGAATTCTAAGGACCAATTAAACAAAAATTATAAATTATTAACAATTAGTAGAAGAAAAATTTGCAATAATATTAACTAAATCTTAAATTAAACTAAAAAATCTGTAAAAAACAGAAACAAAACCCTTTTAATGAAAACTTGTTAAACTGTAATATATTCCCAGAATATTTATTAAACTAAAGTATTTTTCTTACTTGTTACTTAAATAACTTATTAAATTTGCTAGAAAATTTAATAAAACTTTCTTACCAGCCTTAAATAGAAAAAAAATTACTATGTAAATATTGTTAAGTTTCTTGAAAAATAAAAATATATTTAAAAAATTAATTAATAAAAATATTATACTCATATACTAACTAAAATGTATAGTTAATTTTAATATATAAATTAAAAACAAAATTACTAAATAAAACCTTTGTGATCCATTAATGAAAATAAAATTTATTTAAAAAAAGTAAATTTCTTCTCTTCCAAGAATTAGTTTAAAAATACCAATAAAAACCTAAACTATTTTTAAAAAATTTAATTATTAATACAACATTAACTATAAAAATTAATTTTGAATAAAAAAAAACAACCGAAATTCTAAGTAAAAATTATAAAAATATTTAAAATTATTAAAAATAACAAGAAAAGTTAGAAATTAATTAAAAAAACAAAAAAATTAAATTATACAAAAATTAAGTTAAAAGTTTATTAGAGCATTTAATGAAACGGAATTATATTTAAAAATTAGACAAGAAAATAAAAACTTTAAATTATAACACAAAAAAACTTAAAATTAATAATAAAACATGTAACAAAAAAAACGAATAAAAATTATTTAAAATAGCAAAGTAAATAAAAAATTAAAATAAAAAATTATAAAAAATATGTTTTATTTGTATAAATTAACCATCCTCTCCCTTATTCACAATTTATATACCAAAATAAATCTTCTTTAAATGTCATTCATATTTTTTTTCTTTTTCTTTAACAGTAAAGTAAAACAGAATTATTTTTAATTGACATTTTTCATACATATTGTAACATGACAAAACACTTTAGCGTTTTGCGTGTAGACAGTCAAGCTAACAGTAATAAGACAAAAACAACCAGCAATTATGCACAATGAGAGTATTATGTGGGGGATTTAAAATAAAAAA
>NC_060950.1:64752325-64756439 GCF_022045245.1 Lucilia cuprina | reverse complement strand
CATATTTTTTCGACTTCTTTCGACTTTTTCCGACTATTTTCAACTTTTTCCGACTTTTCGACTATTTCCGACTCTTTTCGACTTTTTCCGACTTTTTCGACTTTTTTCGACTTTTATTTACAAAGTCGACTTTTCGACTTTTTTCATAGACGATAGTCGAGTTATCGACTTTTTTGGAACAAAATAGTCGACTTCGACAAAAAGTCGATTGTTCGATTATTCGAAAGTCGATTTATAGAACCCTATTTTCCACTTTGTCCGATCTTTTTCCACTTTTCAACTTTTTACGACTTTTCGACTATTTTTGACTTTTTCTGACCTTTTCCTAGCTTTTTCGACACTTTCCGACTTTTATTATAAACGAGAGTCGAGTTATCGACTTTTTTGAAACAAAATAGTCGATTTCGACTAGTTGACTTTTTTCGACAAAAAGTCGATTATTTTAGCAAAAAGCAGCAAAATACAGTTTTTACTCGTTTACTCTCTGAAAGGGACTATTTTCAAAAAATAAACGATGATTCGTACAAAATGTCTGTCTGTTGTTTATAAAATAAGTAATTATTTATTTTAGAACATTTTCCAAATGGAATCATTCGTTTATGCCTTTTAAAATACAACCCTGCAGTTAAGCTTATTTCCTTTTACATTTCCCTTTAACGTCTTTCTAATTGTCAGTTTTATTTTAACTCATATACCAAGCGTAAGCTTTTTTCTGAAAATTTAGGCGGGCTAGTGTGAAAATTTTATAAAATTGTGTTTTATTTCATTAAAAAAGTGTTTTAATTGTAATAATTACAGCAAATAATAAAGAAATAACAAATTTTTCGTTTTATGTTTTAAAATGTAGTAAAAAAAAATTAAAATCTTTATTTTTAAACGGGCGTGAGTGATGATTTGTTTAAATTGGTTGTAAATTAAAGCAAAATAAGGTTTATTTCTTAAAATATAGTAAAATTTGTGTCAAAAAAAGAGAAAAATAAGTGTTATTAGTTAAATTAATAAAATAAAAGTTGTGTGAAAGCAAAAAAAAATAAGTATCAAACAAAATTAGATGAAGTGTCTCGACAGCAACAAGTAAGTTCATGATTTTTTTAAGCTAAAATTTTTCTAAAAACCCGGCATAATAATTGTTTGTTAATAAAGGTGTTCAGAAACTTATATATTTGTTTATAAACTCTTATTTTAAATTTCTTCTTCGAATAATACTTTATGAAACTTTTTCGTAATTGTATTGTTGTGTTTACTTTCTGATGCCGGTTGATGCACCTTGTGCTGGATGGCAAACAGATACTGCTTTGCTAACCACACAGTAAGCTGCAGAGAAGATTTTTTTCTAGTTTATTTCTAATACAGTTCTAGTTCAATTCAGTTTAAGTTAGGTTTTATTTTAGTTCTAGTTAGGATCTAATTGGATTATAATACATTTCTAGTTTAGTTCATTTCTGTTTCAAGTTTAGTTCAGTTCAAGTTTAGCTAAATTTTAGATGTACATAGTTTTGTTCTAGTTTACTTTTGGTTCAAGTCTAATTCAGTACAAGTTTAGTTCCAGTTTAGTTAAGTACAGATCTAGTTCAGTTCTAGGTTCGTTCTAATTCAGTTATAGTTCAGTTCTGGTTGAAGTTTAATTCATTTCAAGATTAGTTACAGTTTAGTTTAGTTCTAGGTTAGTTCTAATTCAGTTCTAGTTCAGTTCTAGTTAAGTTTTAGTTCATTTCTAGTTTATTTCTAGTTCAAATCTAGTTTTAATTCCATCCTAGTTCAGTTTAAGTTCAGTTCAAGTTTATTTCCAGTTTAGTTTAGTTCAGTTCTAGTTCAGTTTAATTTCAGTTCTAGTTCAGTTCTAGTTTAGTTCTAGTTCAGTTCTAGTTCAGTTTTAGTTCAGTTCTAGTTCAGTTCTAGATCTGTTCTAGTTCAGTTCTAGTTGAGTTCTAGTTCAGTTCTAGTTTAGTTCTAGTTTAGTTCTAGTTTAGTTCTAGTTTAGTTCTAGTTTAGTTCTAGTAAATAGAATAGAGTCTAGAGTAACTTTATGTGGACTCGACTATGAACTCGAAATAAAAAAAAACTAAATTTAATTATTTTGCTCATTAATGGGTTAATTAAACAGCTGTTTCATGCAAAGTACTCTCAAGCAAAAATTTCAATTAGTATTAAGTGATCGTCAAGTAATCTTTATTTATTCCAATGTCCAGTTAGATTTTTAAATTTCCACTAAATAATGTTATCAAATCTAAACGACGATTGTCTATTACATATATTTCAACTTTTATCACTCCAAGATCAACTACAACTAACAACAATCTGTGAACGTTTTGAATTTTTGATGGTAAAATATATTTGGTCTAAACAATACCATGATCTGCACAATCAAATGAGATGTTTACAACCACTCGATCTGCAGCAATATAAACAATTCTTTCGCCTAAATCAAGAAAATATACGAAAATTACAAATAGATGTTAGCAATAATTTTGCCTATGTCTATAATTCGAATCGTTTGAATAATCGTCCAGATTATACGTTTTATTTTAAACTAACAATGTCAAATATAAAAATATTACGTATAAAATGTCCAGCACCATCTATACACGATGTTTATATTGAAATGTTAAGTAAAAATTGTCCAAAATTAGAAATATTGGATTTGGGTAAATCTAGAGTATCTGGAGCTTATGTTGAGGATATACGATCTTTACAACTAATAACTATTGGTAATAAACATATACAATTACCGTTTAGTTTGCACAAATATGAAAACTTTTTACTGGACTAGTTTGTCCTGTAAAGATTCTACAGAGAGAGAGAGAGAGCGAGCAGCTGTTAACATTCCCAAGGATTTGTCTTGATATACATATAGAAGTAAATACGTGGTTATTTGCCTTATTGGGTAAATACAGAGAGGTGGTTATGAAAATAGGTTTGAACATATTTTTAATTTGTTACAAAAAGTTGTAAAATGTGATATTGTTAAATTGTTAATGAAAATTCAATAAAATTATGTTTTGTTTAACATAAATATAGTTATTTTGTTTTGACAGTTTAAAGAAACTTTAAACTTTAATTGTAATTAGTTAATAGCTATTAAAACTAATCCAATTTACAATTGAGCCCTTGATTTGTTATACAACTTTCCCTTCCACACCACTGCCTCTTTCACTCTTTTTAAATAATAGTTTCAATTTCTTTTTAAACAAAGAAAAGGAAACTTAAACTGTTCCCGCAATCAAAGTCCTAACAGACACACATTATTAAGTTTTCTATACCTTATTTAAATCAATAAAGTGTGATTGAATGTTAGTGAAAAATATTAACAAAACCAATTAAAAATTCTATAAAACATTTTAAATATTTAATAGAATTTAAGGAAAATTAGGTATTTATGTTACTGATTGGTTGGAGGTAAGAAAAAATGATTTGCAATTTGTTATTGGAAATAAAAGAATAGTTTTAAAATTTCTATTGTAGATGTTAGTCAAAAAGTGCTTTTAAGAAAAAAATGAAAAGTTTAAAAAAGATTTAAACAAATAATGTAAAGACATTAATAATATAAAGTTTAAGTTGACAAATTGAATACAACAGAAAAGTGCTCTTAATATGTAATAAAATTATAATAAAAAAATTAATAAAATAAAAGAATATTAGAACTAAACAAGAACTAACTTAAACACAACTTAAACTGAAAAAAAAACTGAACGATATCTGAACTGAATTTAAAGTGAAGCTTTAATAGAACTGAACCAGAACTAAAAGTGGCCTTAAGAAAAGCTAATTGAATAGAACTGCACTAGTACTGAAGTAAACTAAAACATAAATATAATTGATTTAAAACTAAACTAGAACAGAACTAGAACTGAACTAGAACTGAACTATAAATGAACTTAAACTGAACTAGAACTGAAGTAGAACTTATTTCAATTAAATTAAAACTGAACTAGAACTGAACTTAAGATAACCTAGAACTGAATTTGAACTGAACTTAAACTTAACTACAACTGATTTAGAACTGAATTAGAACTAAACTAGAACTGAACGAGAACTGAACTAGAACTGAACTAGAACTGAACTAGAACTGAACTAGAACTGAACTAGAACTGAACTAGAACTGAACTAGAACTGA
>NC_060950.1:64750231-64752225 GCF_022045245.1 Lucilia cuprina | reverse complement strand
GTTTACATTGAGTAAACTTTAGTTTACATTGAGTAAACTTTAGTTTACATAGCGTAAACTTGAGTTTACATAGTGTAAACATTAGTTTACATAGTGTAAACATTAGTTTACATAGTGTAAACATTAGTTTACATAGTGTAAACATTAGTTAACATAGTGTAAACTTTAGTTTACATAGTGTTAACTACAGTACAGCATAAACAAAACAATAATTTACATAGTGTAGCCAATAGTCTACATAGTGTAAATAACTCTTAACAAAGTGTAATAAACAGTTAACATTATGTAAATTTTACTTTACATTTTGTAAGCAATGCAATTTAGAGTTAAAACTTTGAATTTCTAGTGTAAACTAGATAAAATTCATAGTTTACTTAAGAAAAACTCTGGGTTTATGTGATGTAATCAGTGCTGCAGTCTAAATCCCACATATTTTATGCAAAAATTTACTCCTTTTTGCTAACATTCCACAATTAATGTTTCCTTTCTTTAATAGTTTCCGATTTTCCCATGAAAATTCTTTTCGCATAATATGCTCAAAAAGAAAATTTTGTAATATTTATTATGCAAATTTTTCTCTTCATCTGCATAAAATGATGCATATTTTAGATTAACAAAAATTACAACATAATTTTGCTTAAATACTCCCAGCAAAGATGTTAGTAATAATAAAAAACTAGTTTTTTTTTATTAAGTAAAATTTTCTAATTTTAAACAATTATTGAAAGAAAAATAATAATTAATAATAAAAGAATAAATAAATACTTACGCGTGTTACAATCACCATTTTTATTGCCCTTCATTGACCATTAAAATGTATGTTAAGAAATTCGTTTTACAAAAACAAAAAATCTGCAAAATAGAAAAGAAAGAGAAAATGTTTAATAAAAACCAAACAACATTTCTTTAAGTGTGACTTAAAGAAAAAAAAAAGAAAGAAAAAATTAAATAAATGAATGAAGTTGAACTCTCTTTAAGTATGACTAAATAAAAACTAAACAACAAAAGCAAAAAATAAAGAAAAACTTGTCTTGTTTATATACATATGACTAAAAAACAACAGCCCAAACAACAACAACAACAATAACAACAAAATTAAGGTGAAGTTGAAGTTTACGGTAAATTAATGAGCCAACGTTTAAATCTAAACAACACTGACTGCCAAATAGACATAAAAACACACATGCATTTCATACATATACAAACACATACATATGTACATGTATATGTATAAAAGTGGCAAGATTATAAAATACCAATAAACAAACCTGCTTACATATAGTCATACATACATGCTTACTTGTAACCATAAATAGTATGTCATTTATTACTACACCCCATGCACTGGCAGCAGTAGATCGTTTTAAATGTACTCTGTGTCATAGAGAAGAGAGTGTGAAGCTGACAGACAATACGAATTAATAAACGAAATAGCAGCATATAGAAAAGTTACATTAATCATGAATTTTTCACATATTTTACCATAAGAAAATAAACGAAAGCCATTCGAAAAGTACTTAAAAAAATTTTATCCTAAGTTTTAAAACATTAAAAAATTTGCATCACAAGACAAGCTTTTGAAAGTTTCGTTTATAGCAAAAATTTACTTTTTAAACAAATTTTTTTCTGTCCTCGTATTATGTATTAAGTATCTATTTCATTTCTATGTTTCTTAATTAAACAATTTTCCACTTCTATTTATCACGTTTCTCTCTGTCCAGCTTTCAGCACGAGCAGCCACTTTTTTGTCTGTGGGTTATTTTTACAGTTAGTAGTTACTGGCGGCGAATTTCATTATTTGTTGGAGAGTGTAAGTTTTAATTGTTCTGGTCATTACAAGTAATTCAAACTGTTCTAAGATTTCTGCAGCATAAATAATGTTCAGTTCTAGTTCAATTCTAGTTCAATTCTAGTTAAGTTCTAGTTCAGTTCTAGTTCAGTTCTAGTTCAGTTCTAGTTCAGTTCTAGTTCAGTTCTAGTTCAGTTCTAGTTCA
>NC_060950.1:64747990-64750131 GCF_022045245.1 Lucilia cuprina | reverse complement strand
CAGGTCCGTCAACCCACACAAGTGCCTATATCGCTAGTGCGCAACGATGGCATTATCTATGCCACCGGTCTAACATTTACCTATACACCCGAACCGGGACCAAGACCACACTGTACTCAAGCCGAAGATGTAATGCGAACAAGACTTAATAACAATAATCTAACGAGTATGAGTAACAATAATAACAATAATGTGGGATCACCCAGTGATGGTTCGCAAGGCGGACTCAATGCCAATCACATGCATCAACAGCAGCAGCAGCAACAACAACAACAGCAAACCTTACCCTCAATGTCAGAAGTGCAATGGAATACTCATGCGGGTGGATTATCCTGAGTGCTGCCTACAATTTTTGTTTGGTATTTAAAATTAAGTTTGTAACCTTTACAGCAACAACAAATTATAACAAAAACAAAAGAAAAACAAATCAAAGTAATCATTTTTTATATTTATATTTATTATATTATTTTTTAAAAACGATTTCCTTTTAATTAGCCAGATTTTTGGGATTTTTTCCTTAAAAGAAAATTAAAGTCATTTCCATTAAATTTTAAAATAAAAATATAATAATTTAGTATTATTTTAAAGCAAAAAAAAAACGTCTACTTTTTTAAATTCCTTTAACTTGTAAATAACATTTCAAATGTTTTCTTTTTAATATTTTGCTTTATTTTTAACTCTTTACTCTTCTTAACATTCTTTTTATACAAAAATCTTGCTAATTTATATTTAAATAAAAGAAAATAAATATATTAAATATATTAATAACTACTAAGTAGTAGTTTTTTATACACATCTTTAGGTTTAATAATTTATATTAAAAATTAATGCAACCTATTAAATAAAAAAAAACCTAAAATAATTAAAAAAATACAACAGCAAGCATATAAATAATTAAAATTGTATATGTTGCATATAATGTTTTTTTTTGATAGAAATTATATTTTATTAATAATAAGTTATTGAAAACAACTTTTATTAGTAAAACAAACAGATTTCTAATTAAGTAATAGTTTTACACTAAATAAAAATAAAAGACAAAAATTAGTTTTTAATTTGTTTTTAACATAATGTATTCTATATGTAATATTTAAGTATATAAGATCAAAAAAAAAAGAACAAATCCAATACACATACATACAAACAAACACACACTCCTTAAAAAAAAACAAGAAATATTGTAAAAATTAAGTACATAATATTGTAATAAAAAAACAATAAAAAAAAGAATTTAATATTTTTTAAAGAAAACATTTTAACGAAGTTTCAATTTTGAAGAAAATTTTCAACAAGCCAAAAACCAAGTCCTAGTTTAGTTCCAGTTAAGTTCTACTACAGGTCTAGGTAAGTTGTAGTACGATTTCAGTTCCGGCTCAATTCTAGTTCAGTTCTAATTCAGTTCTAATTCAGTTCTAGTTCAGATCTAGTTAAGTTCTAGTTCTATTCTAGTTTAATTCTACTTCAGTTCTAGTTTAGTTTTAGTTCAGTTCTAGTTTAATACTTTTTTAGTTCCAGTTTAGTTCTAGTTCAGTTGTAGTTCAGTTTTAGTTTAGTTCTACTTTAGTTCTAGTTCATTTTTAGTTTAGTTCTAGTTCAGTTCTATTTTAGTTCTACTTTAGTTCCAGATCAGTTATAGTTTAGTTCTAGTTCAGTTCTAGTTTAATACTAGTTTAGTTCTAGTTTAGTTCTATTTCCGTTCTAGTTCAGTTCTGGTTCAGTTTTATTTCAGTTCTAGTTCAGTTATAGTCCAGTTCTAGTTCAGTTCTTATTCAGTTCTAGTTAAATTCTAGTTCAGTTTTAGTTCAGTTCTAGTTCAATTGTAGTTCATTTCTAGTTCAGTTCTAGTTCAATTGTAGTTCATTTCTAGTTCAGTTCTAGTTTAGTTCTAGTTTAGTTCTATTTCAGTTCTAGTTCAGTTCTAGTTTAGTTTAGTTTAGTTTAGTTTAGTTCTAGTTCAGTTCTAGTTTAGTTTAGTTCAGTTCTAGTTTAGTTTAGTTCTAGTTCAGTTGTACTTCAGTTCTAGTTCAGTTCTAGTTCAATTCTATTTCAGTTCTAGTTCAGTTCTAGTTCAGTTCTAGTTCAGTTCTAGTTCAGTTCTAGTTCAGTTCTAGTTCAGTTTTAGTTCAGTTCTAGTTCAGTTC
>NC_060950.1:64745891-64747890 GCF_022045245.1 Lucilia cuprina | reverse complement strand
AGTTCAGTTCTAGTTCAGTTCTAGTTCAGTTCTAGTTCAGTTCTAGTTCAGTTCTAGTTCAGTTCTAGTTCAGTTCTAGTTCAGTTCTGGTTCAGTTCAAGTTCAGTTTAGTTCAGGTCCGCTTTAGTTTTGTTCTAGTTCAGTTCCACTTTAGTTTTGTTCTAGTTCTGTTTTAGATTTGTTTTAGTTCTGTTCTATTTCTGTTCTGGTTCTGTTCTAGTTCTCTTCTATTTCTGTTCTAGTTCTGTTCTAGTTCAGTTCTAGTTCAGATCTTATTCAGTTCTTGTTCAGTTCATGTTCAGTTCTTGTTCTGTTCTTATTCAGTTCTTGATTTTTAATAATAAAAAAATTGATATTTTGTTCACTAATTGCTGCTGCCTCACCACTGTAGTTTTTCAAAAGAATACCTACTCTTTCTGTTATGTTAACCATTTGTCGTTAAGTTAGAAAGAGATAATAGCAAATATCTCGTTTCTTATTGGTTGTAATGTCAGCAATGGAGTTGAGTTGATTTTATTTGATTGGTTGCTGAAACTGTATAGCATATGACTACTGTAGTTTGTTTTTAAAAAAATGTATATTAAAACCACAAATAATTCACATGAACTTTTGAAAAAAAGCAACTTTTAACAATTTTCTTGAAAATATTAAAAAAAATATATTCCCACAAATTTCGCAATAGACAAGATTTTGCAAGACATATATTGTTTTAATATAAAACAAAAAGAGCAATGAACTTTTTATAAATGAAATTATCATTAATTTTATAAAAAAAAATTAGTTTTTAGTAAACTAAATTTAAGTTTCCTGGAGCAATTGTTTTTATTTAGTAAACTAAATGAGGCACTTAAACGTGACATGCGATTTAGTTTTTAGTTAAAAAAAATAAAATTTGTTTAAATTCTTATTAAAGGGTTTTATAAATAAAATTTTTTTAAATTTAAAACTATAAATCAGTAAAAAGTTTTTAAGATTTCCTTAATTTGTTAAAAAAAATATAATTAATTGTAATTACTTTTGTTTAAAGATTTCGATGATGCATTTTGCACAAACATTTTGTTATTTTTCAGTAATAAATTTTACAAAGTTTTTTTATCTTGTTTTACAACAATAGCTTGTAAAATAGTAAAAAATCAAGATTTTTTCCCATCATATAGGATCTGGAGATTTATGTGGTAAATATTGTTGTTGTTGTTGTTTTATATCTAAGGCATAAACCTAGTAATTTGCAGTTTTCGTGTCATGATCGGTTGTTGTTTGTATAATTTTTTCTCTATATATTTTTGTGTCTACAGTTGTTTTTGTTTTTTCACCTTAATAGAATTTGTTAAAAACATTTTAGTAAATTAATTTTACGTTACTGTCGTTGCATTATTTCAATCTTCTAATTTATTTACAGAACAATAGTTGAAATACTGTTGAAATCTAGATTTTTCATGGGAAACGATATTTATTTTTTTTTCAAATGACAATGCCATTTTGCGATAAAAATAAACAACTGTAAATAGATTTCAACACTTTTGTCTTAATTTACTTATTAGGGAAAAAAACACAACAAAATAACACATATTAAGATTGAAATCCAACAAACAAAACAGATATTTAAACTAAAGCTGAAATAATTGGCTCTTACGGAAAAAAAATTCTACCCAAAAGAAAAAAACTAATTTCTACTACTTCAGCTAAAACGAAAGACTTAAGACAAAAACTTTGCAATTCAAAACAATCTTATTAAATACTAAAAGTACACTTTTAGTTCATTAAGAGATCAGTCCTAGTATAATTCTGGTTCGTTCTAGTTCAGTTTTAGTTCTAGTTCAGTTCTAGTTTAGTTCTAGTTCAGTTCTAGTTCTAGTTCAGTTCTAGTTCAGTTCTAGTACTAGTTCAGTTCTAGTTCAGTTTTTGTTCAGTTTTAGTTCAGTTCTAGTTCAGTTCTAGTTCAGTTCTAGTTCAGTTCTAGTTCAGTTCTAGTTCAGTTCTAGTTCAGTTCTAGTTCAGT
>NC_060950.1:64743993-64745791 GCF_022045245.1 Lucilia cuprina | reverse complement strand
GTTCTAGTTCAGTTCTAGTTCAGTTTTAGTTCAGTTCTAGTTCAGTTCTAGTTCAGTTCTAGTTCAGTTCTAGTTCAGTTCTAGTTCAGTTTTAGTTCAGTTCTAGTTGAACTGTAGTTCAGCTCTAGTTTAGTTTTAGTTCAGTTCTAGTTGAACTGTAGTTCAACTCTAGTTTAGTTTTAGTTCAGTTCTAGTTCTGTTCTAGCTCTGCTCTGATCTAGTTCTACTTTATTCCGTGAAGATATTTCCATTTGACAATTTTCTTCTCGTTTCAGGTCGCCCAAAAATCATACGGTAATGAGAAACGTTTCTTCTGTCCACCTCCCTGCATTTATCTCTTTGGCAGTGGTTGGCGTCGTCGTTACGAGGAAATGCTGCAAAAAGGTGAAGGCGAACAGGGTGCGCAACTATGTGCCTTTATAGGCATTGGAAGTGCTGATCAGGACATGCAACAGCTCGATCTAAATGGCAAGCAATATTGTGCTGCCAAAACACTTTTCATATCTGATTCCGACAAACGTAAACATTTCATGCTGTCCGTTAAAATGTTCTATGGCAATGGTCATGATATTGGTGTTTTCAATTCCAAACGGATTAAAGTCATCTCGAAACCTTCGAAAAAGAAACAGTCACTTAAAAACGCCGATCTCTGTATAGCCAGTGGCACAAATGTTGCACTTTTTAATCGTTTACGTTCACAAACTGTCTCTACCCGTTACCTGCATGTTGAGAATGGTCATTTCCATGCCTCCTCGACACAGTGGGGAGCCTTTACCATTCACCTGCTCGATGATAATGAATCAGAATCGGAAGAGTTTCAAGTACGTGATGGTTATATACATTATGGTGCCACGGTGAAACTGGTGTGTTCGGTTTCGGGTATGGCTTTACCACGTTTGATTATACGCAAAGTAGACAAACAAATGGCTCTGTTAGAGGCTGATGATCCGGTTTCACAACTACATAAGTGTGCATTTTATATGAAGGACACCGATCGCATGTATTTGTGTTTGTCACAAGAGAAAATCATACAGTTTCAAGCTACACCATGTCCGAAGGAACCAAATAAGGAGATGATTAATGATGGAGCCTGTTGGACGATTATCTCAACGGATAAGGCGGAATATCAGTTTTATGAAGGCATGGGACCAGTATCGTAAGTAGTCGTTTTTTACTTTAACTTTAGAATTATGTGTACAAAAGTGAAAACTTTTTGTTTTGGAACATTTCTTTTTAATAATTTTTTATTTTATTTTTTTATTTATTTTTTATTTTAGTTCCCCCGTTACTCCCGTACCCATAGTTAATTCTTTGAATCTCAATGGCGGTGGTGATGTTGCCATGTTAGAATTAAGTGGCGATAATTTTACACCCCATTTACAGGTGTGGTTCGGTGATGTGGAAGCCGAAACTATGTATCGTTGTACCGAAACGCTGCTGTGTGTTGTACCCGAAATATCACAATTTAGAGGTGAATGGTTGTGGGTAAGTACAAAGCAAACTTTTTATTTAACTAAATTTACAGGATAAAAATTGATCTCTTTCTTTTACAACTGCTGATTAGATGGAGCTTAACCAAAACCATTATTGTTCTTCCTACGTACCAAACACATCGTTCTAGTTCTGTTCTAGATCAATTCTAGTTATGTTCTAGTTCTGTTCTAGTTCTGTTCTAGTTTTGTTCTAGTTCTGTTCTAATTCAGTTCTAGTTCAGTTCTAGTTCAGTTCTAGTTTAGTTCTAGTTCAGTTCTAGTTCAGTTCTAGTTCAGTTCTAGTTCAGTTCTAGTTCAGTTCTAGT
>NC_060950.1:64741247-64743893 GCF_022045245.1 Lucilia cuprina | reverse complement strand
AGTTCAGTTCTAGTTCAGTTCTAGTTCAGTTCTAGTTCAGTTCTAGTTCAGTTCTAGTTCAGTTCTAGTTCAGTTCTAGTTCAGTTCTAGTTCAAATCTAGTTGAGTTTTAGTTTTATAGTATTATTTAGTCTAGACTATGATTTAATCAGATGTCTTGTCAAGAGTTTAGTCTATGATCTATTGCATAGTCATGTTAATGATCAATTCTATCGTGTAGTCGATAGTCTGGTTTAAGGTATTTCTGATGGACTAATCTTTTGTTTAATATACGCCAGGTCTATCGTCTGATACATAGCCATATAGTCTAAGATTTAGCTCTATGGTCTAGATTATAGTCTTGCCTAAGGTCTAGACCATGATCTGATCTATGGTCTTGTCTGTGTTTATGTGTATTGTATGTTCTATTTTCAAATCTACAGTAGTTAATCTCTATGTCTATGATGTCGTCTGTTGATTATCCTTTTATCTAGTTCTAGGTCTAGTTTATAGTTTAGACATGCTTCAATCTATCGTCTAGTCTAAGGTATAGTTTAGACTATATTTTTTAGTAAAACAGATATTAGCTTATCCATATATATGAAGTCTGCACAGTTGCTTGCGTTTTGAAGCTTCAGTTATCTTTTCCTTTTAATTTCTAACAGAAAGCACTAATTTAGATTCATTAATTGCTATTAACTACTTATTGAGATATAATTGATTATTATTATTGATTTTATCTTTTATTTTGAATCTAATTACAATTAATCATTGTTGTCGATCATGTTTTGATAAGGTTAAAGTCTTTAATGACAATCGATCGTTTCTCGTATTAGGTTATAATTTTTCGAATTAATGTCAACATCGTTTGTAAATTATATTTAAGTTACGTTATTTTTGATTTCATCTGTTGTACGTCTTAACATATATGGAAGATCTATTTGCAATTCAATGTCATCTATTTATTATGAAGATCAATTGCGTTATGCCATTAGTATCGATCGTGGATTGCGATTTGAATTAATGATCAAACATTGAAATCAATTCTCATTGAAATAACAGTTATTCATAAAGATCTTTAAACCAGTAAAGAATATCAATTCTAATTGTATTGATCATGCTTTTTTGAAACACAATGATTTAGGTAATAAGTGGTCTTGAGAGAATATTTATACTGAGTACTTATAGATACCGAAGTTCTTTCAATAGAATGATTATCCCTTCATTTTATAAATATGATGAGAAAATTCGAAATAGCTCCTTCTCTAGAACTTAAACCCCCTTTTTAAAGATATTAACAACTTTTAATTCCAACTAGAGTAATTCACCACAAAAATTTCCCCTCTTTTTTTAGACAACAAGAAAGAAAACTTTCCTTAATTTTAACGATATTTTCTCAAGATCTGATAAGAAAATTACTATTATTTCGAGAAAGAAAAAACTTGAACTTGCATGTTTCGGCTAAAGTAATATTTAAAATAAAATTTCCCATCATTTATTAACACAACTTTGCGTGTTGAAATTTATTGTGACTTCAGTTGTATTGGAACGTCTTTAAGACAACCAACCACCTTAAGATCATAAAATAGAGTATTAGTGGGAAAATTTTTTTTGTTGACTTTACTTCTGCAACCTCAAAATTAGTAATTCTAATGAGTCGAATTCAAAGCCAAGTAAGTAGCTGAAAGTAACCCTCTTTTCTTATAAGATTTATTAAAAAAGAAAAGAAAAAACAATCCCCTTTTGTATATAATTTTCCTTTTTGTAGTTTATAGAGTTGCAAGCAACTGAGCGCAACTTGTACAAGTCATAAACTACAGCTGTCTCTTTCAAACTTTAGTGTTAAACTTACATTTCTTATGCTGCAGTCTCTTTCTATTATCATATTTTCTTAATGTTAAAAGAAACGTTAATTATAAGAAAAACTTCTTAACTTCTTAGTTTTACTTAAACAAATAACTTTTCACACGCTAAATTATGTTGAAAAAAGTGGTAGTTGTTTTTTTAACATTTTTATGACAAAAAAATCACAACTGCGTGGGAATTTTCTGCAAAAAACTTTAGAATTTGAGGCGCAATATAAAAAAAGAAATCTTTACCTTCCACCACTTACTTTTATAATTATGTTGTGCTTTAGTTTTTCTTTTAAAGTTTTTTTTTTAATAAGAATATTAATAAGTTGTTGTTTTTTTGGTCTTTCTAAATTTTCATGGGAAATGAATTTGGTCGGCAGGTAACTTAAGATTCGTATCGAAATTTAACTGGAACATTTATTATTTTCTAACATTTTTTTCTGTTTTAATTAAAGTGTTTTTGCGTTGACTGCAAGCAAATAAAACAAAAGACTTAAGAAGGAAACTTTTTTTGGTTAGAGGCAATTCGCTGCAAAATGTTTACGGTTTTTATATGCAGTATTTTTCAAAATACTTTCCAATAAAAGTTTTTTGACAAATGATCCAAATGTGTCCAATTCTTGTTTCTTATTAAAAACAAAAATGTTCATAAAAATCTAGAACTGAACTAGAACTGAACTAGAACTGAACTAGAACTGAACTAGAATTGAACTAGAACTGAACTAGAACTGAACAAGAACTGAGCTAGAACTGAACTAGAACTGAACTAGAACTGAACTAGAACTGAACTAGAACTGAACTAGAACTGAACTAGA
>NC_060950.1:64734843-64741147 GCF_022045245.1 Lucilia cuprina | reverse complement strand
CTATAGACTAGACTATAGACTAGACTATAGACTAGACTATAGACTAGACTATAGACTAGACTATAGACTAGAATATAGAGTAGACTTTAAACTAGACTATTGACTAGAATATAGAGTAGACTTTAAACTAGATTCTAGACTAGACTGTAGACTAAACTATATATAAGAATATAGACTAAACTATGAACTAGACTTTAGACTAGACTATAGTCCTGCTTATAGTTCATATTACGTAGACTATAGACTAGAATATATATGTATACTGTAGGTCAGACTATACTAATTCTAATCCTTCCTTTAGATATCTAACGGGCGGTGACTGCATTACCTGCGAAGGCCGAGATGATACCGCTGAATTTTCCGACATACGTTCAGCGATGAAAGTTTTACTCTTTACCGATCAAGAAATTTGGGAAATTATTAAGCTGTTAGCTGCCCTTCTACATTGTGGCAACATTAAATATAAAGCCACAGTGGTGGACAATTTAGATGCTACCGAAATACCCGAACATATAAATGTAGAGCGTGTTGCAGCTCTTCTAGGTCTACCAATGCAACCTTTAATGGATGCTCTTACCAGACGTACCCTATTTGCTCATGGGGAGACAGTGGTTTCAACACTCTCTCGCGATCAGTCGGTAGATGTGCGTGATGCTTTTGTCAAGGGCATATATGGTCGTTTGTTTGTGCATATAGTGCGCAAGATAAATACGGCCATTTATAAACCGCGCGCCACTTCGCGTAATGCAATTGGTGTTTTGGATATATTTGGTTTTGAAAATTTCGATCAGAATAGTTTTGAACAATTCTGCATTAACTATGCCAATGAGAACTTGCAACAGTTCTTTGTACAGCACATTTTCAAGCTGGAGCAGGAGGAATACAATCATGAGGGCATTAATTGGCAGCATATAGAGTTTGTGGATAATCAAGATGCCTTGGATTTGATAGCCATTAAACAGTTGAATATTATGGCTTTAATAGATGAAGAGGCTCGTTTCCCCAAGGGCACAGATCACACTATGCTGGCTAAATTGCACAAAACCCATGGTACCCATAAGAACTATTTGAAACCTAAATCGGATATTAATACCAGTTTCGGTTTGAATCATTTTGCTGGCGTGGTGTTTTATGATACTAGTGGTTTTTTGGACAAGAATCGTGATACTTTCAGTCCCGATTTACTACATCTAGTTAGTCAAAGTAGTAATAAGTTTTTGAGACAAATATTTAGCCAGGATATAGAAATGGGCGCGGAGACCCGCAAGCGTACACCCACCTTATCGACGCAGTTTAAGAAAAGTTTAGACGCTTTAATGAAGACATTGTGCTCCTGCCAGCCTTTCTTTATACGTTGCATTAAGCCCAATGAGGTCAAGAAACCCATGATGTTTGATCGGGGTTTATGCTGTCGCCAGCTCCGTTATTCGGGCATGATGGAAACTATACGTATAAGAAGAGCAGGTTATCCCATACGCCATGGTTTTAGAGATTTTGTAGAACGTTATAGATTTTTAATACCGGGGGTACCGCCGGCTCATAGAACCGATTGTCGTTTGGCTACGTCGCGCATATGTGCCGCCGTTTTGGGTAAATCCGATTATCAATTGGGTCACACCAAAGTTTTCCTTAAAGATGCTCACGATTTGTTTTTGGAACAGGAACGTGATCGTGTTTTAACACGTAAAATATTGATATTACAACGCACTATTAGAGGTTGGGTTTATCGCAGACGTTTCCTGCGCATGCGTGCCGCAGCCATAACCGTGCAACGCTATTGGAAGGGTTATGCCCAGCGTAAACGTTATGAGAAAATGCGTGTGGGCTATATGCGTTTACAGGCTTTGATCCGTTCCAGAGTTTTGTCGCATCGTTTCCGTCACCTAAGAGGCCATATAGTGGGCTTGCAGGCTCACGCTCGCGGCTATTTGGTGCGTCGTGAATATGGCCATAAAATGTGGGCCATAATTAAGATTCAATCGCATGTCAGAAGAATGATAGCTATGCGCAAGTATAACAAACTAAGGGAGGAATATAAAAAGTTTGCCGAGGTTTTGCATTTGCGCAAACTGGAAGAGCAAGAACTCATGCATAAGGGCAATAAACATGCGCGCGAGATAGCGGAGCAACACTACCGAGATCGTTTGCATGAAATGGAGCGTAGAGAAATGGAACAGGAGATTGAGGAGAGAAGAAGAGTGGAAGTTAAGAAGAATTTGATTAATGATGCTGCACGCAAACAGGATGAACCGGTAGATGATGGCAAACTGGTGGAGGCCATGTTTGATTTTCTACCCGATTCCAGTAGTGAGGCCCCAACACCGCATGGTGGCCGAGAAACCTCGGTGTTTAATGATTTGCCTCATGGCCAGCATGTCAATCAAGAGGTTAGTAATTGTTACTAAGATTCCATGAAAGATTTCTTTCTAAATTTTGTTTCTGTATTAGGATTGTATTGGACCCATGCATATTTCCGAAGATGAGGAAGATTTATCTGAATTCAAATTCCAAAAGTTCGCTGCCACTTATTTCCAAGGCAATGTTAATCATCAATACTCCAAGAAGGCTTTGAAACATCCTTTACTACCTTTGCATACGCAAGGTGATCAATTAGCGGCTCAAGCTTTATGGATTACTATTTTGAGGTTTACTGGAGATATGCCGGAACCCAAATATCATACCATGGATCGCATGGATACCACTTCGGTAATGTCTAAAGTTACCGCTACTTTGGGCAGAAACTTTATCAGAAGCAAGGTTAGTTTTGCAAATTTAGGATAAATTTCTTCATTGACTCTTTTAATCTCTTAGGAATTCCAAGAAGCTCAACTTATGGGTTTGGACCCAGAAGCTTTTCTCAAGCAAAAACCCCGTTCCATAAGACACAAACTGGTTTCATTGACGTTAAAACGCAAAAACAAATTGGGTGAAGATGTTAGAAGACGTCTACAGGATGAAGAGTACACAGCCGATAGTTATCAATCCTGGCTGCAATCGCGTCCTACTTCAAATCTCGAAAAGTTGCATTTCATTATAGGCCATGGCATTTTAAGGGCTGAACTAAGAGATGAAATTTATTGTCAGATCTGCAAACAATTAACCAATAATCCTTTGAAATCCTCACACGCTAGAGGCTGGATTTTGCTGTCGTTGTGTGTGGGTTGTTTTGCTCCCTCGGAGAAATTTGTTAATTATCTAAGGGCCTTTATAAGGGAGGGACCACCCGGTTATGCACCGTACTGTGAGGAACGTCTGAAGAGAACCTTTAATAATGGCACCCGAAATCAGCCTCCTTCGTGGTTGGAACTGCAGGCCACCAAATCGAAAAAACCCATTATGTTGCCCATAACATTTATGGATGGCAATACCAAGACTTTGCTGGCCGATTCGGCCACCACCGCTAGAGAATTGTGCAATCAATTGTCGGATAAAATTACCCTTAAAGATCAGTTTGGTTTCTCTCTTTATATAGCCCTGTTCGATAAGGTTTCTTCTTTGGGCAGTGGTGGTGATCATGTTATGGATGCCATTTCTCAGTGTGAACAATATGCCAAGGAACAGGGTGCCCAAGAGCGTAATGCTCCCTGGCGTTTGTTCTTCCGTAAGGAGATATTTGCTCCCTGGCACGATCCCACCTTTGATCAAGTCGCCACGAATCTCATATATCAGCAAGTGGTTAGAGGTGTCAAATTCGGCGAATATCGCTGTGACAAGGAAGAAGATTTGGCCATGATAGCGGCCCAACAGTATTTCATCGAATATGGCACCGATATGTCCATGGAAAGACTGTTTACTTTGCTGCCCAATTTCATACCCGATTTTTGTCTCACCGGCATCGATAAGGCCATAGAACGTTGGGCCGCTTTAGTTTTGCAGGCCTATAAGAAGTCATATTATGTTAAGGAGAAAATAGCATCTCTAAAAATCAAGGAGGATATAGTCAGTTATGCCAAGTATAAATGGCCTCTACTATTTTCAAGATTCTACGAGGCCTACCGTAATTCTGGTCCTAATCTGCCCAAAAATGATGTTATTATTGCAGTCAACTGGACGGGTGTTTACGTGGTCGATGATCAGGAACAGGTGTTATTGGAATTAAGTTTTCCAGAAATTACCGCTGTATCCAGTCAAAAAACTAATAAAGTTTTTACACAAACATTTAGTTTATCCACTGTAAGGGGTGAAGAGTTCACATTCCAAAGTCCCAATGCTGAGGATATAAGAGATTTGGTGGTTTACTTTTTGGATGGTTTAAAGAAAAGGTAGGTTTCATTAAATCCCTCAAAGGAACCACATTTTTGTTTACCGTTTCTTTCCACAGATCCAAATTTGTTATTGCTATACAAGACTATCGTGCTCCCTCGGATGGTTCCAGTTTTTTGTCTTTCTTTAAGGGTGACTTAATTATTCTAGAGGATGAAAGTTGTGGTGAGAATGTTTTGAACAATGGCTGGTGTATAGGCCGTTGTGAACGTTCCCAGGAACGGGGAGACTTCCCTGCCGAAACTGTTTATGTTTTACCTACACTTTCGAAACCACCCCAAGACATTTTGGCTTTGTTTAACATCGAGGAAGCTCATCATGGAAGACGTTTAAGTATGGTGTCAAATGGTGTCACCGAAACTCGAGACAGACCTCATACTTTAGTGGAATATGCCATGGATCATTTCCGTTTGCCACCCAAGAGAACGGTATCCAAAACTCTTACCTTAAGTTCGAAACGTTCGGAGGAGATATGGCGTTATTCGAGGGATCCTATTAAGGCGCCTCTATTAAGGAAACTGCAGTCTAAAGAGGAATTAGCGGAAGAGGCTTGTTTTGCTTTTGCCGCTATTTTGAAATACATGGGAGATTTACCCTCCAAACGGCCTCGAATGGGTAATGAAATTACCGATCATATATTCGATGGTCCGCTCAAACATGAAATCCTAAGAGATGAAATCTATTGTCAAATTATGAAGCAATTAACCGATAATCGCAATCGCATTTCTGAGGAACGAGGCTGGGAACTAATGTGGTTGGCTACCGGTCTCTTTGCATGTTCACAGGGTTTACTGAAGGAATTAACACTGTTCCTAAGAACACGTCGACATCCTATATCACAAGATTCCCTACATCGTCTGCAGAAAACCATACGCAATGGCCAACGTAAATATCCTCCTCATCAGGTCGAAGTTGAGGCAATACAACACAAAACAACACAAATATTCCATAAGGTCTATTTCCCCGACGATACCGATGAGGCTTTTGAGGTGGACTCCTCTACCCGGGCCAAAGATTTTTGCCACAATATCTCACAACGTTTGTCGCTACGCACCAGTGAGGGTTTTTCACTATTCGTTAAAATTGCCGATAAAGTCATATCCGTACCGGAGGGTGATTTCTTCTTTGACTTTGTAAGACATTTAACGGATTGGATTAAAAAGGCCAGACCCATACGTGATGGCACAAATCCTCAATTTACCTATCAAGTTTTCTTTATGAAAAAATTGTGGACAAATACTGTACCCGGCAAGGATCGTAATGCCGATTTGATATTCCACTATCATCAGGAGCTGCCAAAACTATTAAGGGGTTACCATAAGTGTTCGCGTGAAGAGGCTGCCAAATTGGCGGCTCTAGTATATCGTGTACGTTATGGTGATAATAAACAAGAATTGCAGGCCATACCGTAAGTTTGCTAGAGTTAATATGAAGTTTTTTTTGGAATTTTTAATTGTTTCATTTCAAAATTTCAGACAAATGCTGCGTGAATTGATACCCTCCGATTTAATGAAGATGCAAAGTACTAGTGAATGGAAACGAGCCATAGTTGCTTCCTATAATCAAGATTCCGGCATGAGTTCAGAAGATGCTAAAGTCGCTTTTCTTAAAATTGTTTATAGGTAAGAAAACATGGTTATAAACATTTAAACTAAAAATTCGAATTCAGTTATCTAGTTTAGTTCAGTTCCAGTTCAGTTCTAGTTCAGTTCTAGTTCAGTTCTAGTTCAGTTCTGGTGCACTTCGTGTTCAGTTCTAGTTCAGTTCTAGTTCAATTCTAGTTCCGTTCTAGTTCAGTTCTAGTTCAGTTCTAGTTCAGTTCTGGTTCAGTTCTAATTCAGTTCTAGTTCAGTTCTAGTTCAGATCTAGTTCAGTTCTAGTTCAGTTCTAGTTCAGTTCCTGTTCAGTTCTAGTTCAGTTCTGGTTCACTTCCTGTTCAGTTCTAGTTCAATTCTAGTTCAATTCTAGTTCAGTTCTAGTTCAGTTCTAGTTCAGTTCTAGTTCAGTTCTAGTTCAGTTCTAGTTCAGTTCTAGTTCAGTT
>NC_060950.1:64733055-64734743 GCF_022045245.1 Lucilia cuprina | reverse complement strand
GTCTAGTCTATAGTCTAGTCTATAGTCTAGTCTATAGTCTAGTCTATAGTCTAGTCTATAGTCTAGTCTATAGTCTAGTCTAGTCTATAGTCTAGTTTATAGTTTAGTATGTAGTCTAGTCTATAGTCTAGTCTATAGTCTAGTTTATAGTTTAGTATGTAGTCTAGTCTTTAGTTTAATCTATGGTCTAATCTATAGTCTAGTCAAGGGCTTTGAGACTACTTACTTATAATCCGCTGCATTGCCCAAATCTAAACGTCTCTTCTCTTCGGCCGATAAACCCGCCAATATACAATAAAATATATGATAATTACGTTCACTATGATTCTGTGAAACAATACGAGATTTCTCTAAAAGATATTGTTCGATTTTGGCTCCCTCAATAACACCATTCGCACTAAAATGTATATCAATATATTTGCCAAATCTGGAAGAAAAATTAAAAGAAATTTCCAATTCAAATATTTAGATCAAAAACGTATAATTTCGTTAAAAAAAACTCACCTAGAGGAATTATCATTTCTTACAGTCTTAGCATTACCAAAAGCCTCCAATATAGGATTAGCTTCTAATATCTGCTGTTCAATCCAGGAGTGTTTACCACTAATGGCTGCTAGATATTGTAAAATTAATTTTGTGCTCTCCGTCTTACCGGCACCTGATTCACCCGATATCACTATACATTGATCCTGGCGATAACGTTTCATATGAGCATAGGCATTGTCGCCTATAGCAAATATATGCGGTGGCAATTCTCCTATCTTACGCTCTTTATATAGTTTTATTTGATCGGCCGTATAGATGGGTAATATTTGATAGGGATTAACAGCCACCAAAATGGAACCGGTGTAGGTCTGTGTAATAAAATTGAGTTTACTTAATTATAAGTAAAATTTTTACGATATAAACAAGTTTTACTTACATATATTAAATTATCTTTGTAACGTATTAGTAAATTTCTTAAAATTCCCGCTTCATGTAGATCTCCCAACGAGATCATGTCTTCCACACCTTGCACCGAGGAGGCATGCATTGCTTTAATGCGCCTCTCGGGCGATAACCATATTTCATCACCATCATCATCACGTACTTGTATGCGCCTTCCCTCCGCTGATATGACACGAGCACCAATGGCTACATCGAATTCTCTGCCCGTAGCGGGTTCTATCCAGATGTAGTCACCCTAAAATTAACAAAATGAAACATAATTATTATCTTTAATCTGGATTAAACCAAAGACTATTCTCTACGTTGGCTTATAAAATGTATAGCTGAAACTAGTAGCCAAGTACATAGTCTAGCCTATACTATGGGCTATAGTATATAACCTGGAATAGTGTCTATAGTCTGAACTATAGTTTAGAATGTTAGCCTATATGGTCTGGACCGTATCTATATCTGTGCACTATAATCTATGTTATTGTCTAGTCTATAGTCTAGTCTATTGTCTAGTCTATTGTCTAGTTAATTGTCTAGTCTAGTCCAGCCTATAGTCTAGTCGATAGTCTAGCCTATAGTCTAGTCGATAGCCTAGCCTATAGTCTAGTCGATAGTCTAGCCTATAGTCTAGTCTGTAGTCTAGCCTATGGTCTAGTTTATAGTCTAGAGTAATTCTAAAGTCTAGTCTATAGTCTAGTCTATAGTCTAGTCTATAATCTAGTCTATAGTCTAGTCTATAGTCTAGTCTG
>NC_060950.1:64730821-64732955 GCF_022045245.1 Lucilia cuprina | reverse complement strand
CTAGTCTATAGTCTAGTCTATAGTCTAGTCTATAGTCTAGTCTATAGTCTAGTCTATAGTCTAATCTATAGTCTAGTCTATAGTCTAGTCTATAGTCAAGTCTATAGTTTAGTTTGTAGTCTAGTCTATAGTCTAGTCTGCAATCTGAATTTTAGTCCAGTCTGGACTATAGTCTAGTCTGTAATCTAAACTTTATTATAGTCTGTAGTCTGAACTATAGTCTAATAATATAATAGTCTAAACTATAGACGGATTATAGTCTAGCTATAGTTTGGACTACAGTCTAAGCTATAGTTTGGACTAAAGTCTAAGGTATAGTCTGGCCTATAGTCTAGTCAATATGCTGGACTATAGTCTAGTCTATACTCTGGACAATAGTCTAGTTTATAGTCTGGACTATTGTCTAGTTTACAGTCTAGACCATAGTCCATAGTTTACTATTGTCTAGTCTATATTCTGGACTATAGTCTACTGTATATTCTGGACTATAGTATATAGTCTGGACTATAGTCTAGTTTATAGTCTAGTCTATATTCTGAAATATAGTCTAGTTTATATTCTGGACTATGATCTAGTTTATAGTCTGGACTATTGTCTAGTCTATATTCTGGACTATAGTGTAGTCTATAGTCTGGACTATAGTCTAGTTTATATTCTGGAATGTACTCTAGTCTTTAGTCTGGACTATAGTCTAGTCTATGTTCTATATCTGGACTATATTCTAGTCTGGACTGTTGTTTAATCGATAGTGTGAACTATAGTCTGGTCTATGGTCTGGACTATAGTCTAGTCTATAGTTTGGACTTTAGTCTATTTGATGGTCTACACTAATGTCTTGTCTGTAGTCTGATACATCAAGTTATCATTAGTTTACTTCAATTAAGCTTTAAACTTTAGGCTACACAATATTTACTTCAAGTAAGCTTTATTTTGCATTAACTAAACTTTAGTCTTTACAATGTAAACTTTAGTTTACTATAAAAATTACGCTGTTCGACAATAGTTCTCTCTATAAACTATTTGTAAATATGATTGATTTATTATTTACATTTTGTTAACTATTGTTTACACCAAGTAATTTATGTTCGAATCATACAAAGTATTATTTTTTTTATTAATTTATTTTGAAAATAGATAAATCAACAAAATTTATAAATTTCCTTGTTCACATTAACAATTAATTAGCAAATTTTACCACATGTAATGTTAAAACAATTTTGTTGCTAACGTGTAAGAAAAAATTCCAATATTTTAGTTTTTCCAACTAATTATTAATCATAGCAACATATTAAATGCATTGTAATTAAAACAAAATTTTTGTTTTTAAACTTGAATATAGCAAAAAAAAAAAAAAAAATTGGTTATTGTCTGACTGGTGCGTTACACTTGAAAAAAGATTTGGGTCAGTGTTTAAAATTTTTGTGTTTAGTTTTTAACAAATAATTTTTTTTTGAGTTTTGTTAGTTAAAGTAGTTAAATATATTTGAAATGAAATATTTTTTTGGTTTATTATATAATTTGGTAATACAACATTAACGGCTTATTGTTGTTGGTAAAATGTCAATGTTTAAAGAACAACTAGATTGGAAGTTGACACTCAAAAATTGGAAATTCTAGTTCTGGGTTTTGGGTTAACCAAAACAACAAAACCTATAAATGTCAAAATGACATTTATGAAATGAAGTTAAATAACTTTTGAAAACAACATAATGAAGAGAAAAACTACAAAGAGGTGTTGAATTAAATTTACTTAAATACAAATATATATAAAGAAACAACATAAAAAATCATGTTGCGGTTTGTTAGGTTTTGTTTATATACACACTTATGTATTTAAAAACATATACATACATAAACAGTAGTTAATACAAAGTTACTTATATTACATGTTGTATTTCCTGTGGTATGTAAGCAAAAACAAATAAAAAAAAACAGAAAAAAACATTAAATAAATAAATAAAATATGTTTGTAAAGAAAAGTATATTACACAACATTGTTAATGATAGTCATACATACATATATACTTATCAACATACATATGTATTTCTATCATGAAAGTGTTTAGTGTTATTAAAGAAAACCTTATGATGTTTTTCTTTAAGAAAACTTTATGATGTGGAAATAAAAGAATAA
>NC_060950.1:64729466-64730721 GCF_022045245.1 Lucilia cuprina | reverse complement strand
TCTGTTCTAGTTCTGTTCTAGTTCTGTTCTAGTTCTGTTCTAGTTCTGTTCTAGTTCTGTTCTAGTTCTGTTCTAGTTCTGTTCTAGTTCTGTTCTAGTTCAGTTTTACACTGTACGACGAAATTTTAAAAATTTATTTACAAATCTGAGCAATAGCTACATATATATTTATGTTAATTATTGTTTTTGTAGTATTTTTCTCCTATTTTCCTCATCTCCATCTCCTCCTCTTTAATTGTTACGTTTTCATTGTTATTTATTATTTTCTGTTGTAGGTATACACAGGTATGTATTTGATAATAAATGTGTGTTTGTTTTTTAATTTAGTTTTGACTTCATCCTCAACATAAAAATCATAAAAATTAACAACAACATCAAAAAATTCTAGCCAAATTAAAGCCGTTATACAAAATTGTTGCTAAATAACTTAACAAATCATTCTAAATGTCCGTCTGAACGAGCTTATTCAAACACACACACACACACACACACACACATACAAGTACATTTCTTTGTAGTGCAAGAGATTCACATCACTAGCAACAACACAAACAACCAGTTTCCACATCCGGTTTTACCGGCAAACAAAAACATTAAAAAACGACAAGTTTTCTCTCTTTCTCACCCATTACTCCTCACAAAGTTCAAACAACAACAAACAGTAATCTGTTTACAAAATTTGTTTTTGTTTGCATTAAGGAGACATAGAAGAAGATCAAATCGAAAGAACACCAAGAAAAACTATGACGTTTAAAAATTTCTGTGTTTTTATGTCTTTTTTATACATAAATACTATGTTGCATTCATATTCATGTAGCATGTTGCAACATTATTACATGTTTAAGTTTTTTATTATTGTTGCTAATGTTAGTGTTATGCATAAACAAACGGTTTGATATGTTTATTGTGTTTTTTATGAAATGAATGGAAAAAAATGAAAAAAAAAAACATAAAAAAACTCATGGTTAAAGTAGAAGATAAAGAAGATAAGTTGAAATAATTGTATTTCTTGATTCTTTTGCTTTTTTTTGAAAAAAAAGACTGAAGGCAACAACTAGATAGAATTGCACAACAGGCTGAGTTAGCAATATTTTTTATATCAACAAATGTTAGGTGAGGGTAAAAGTAAATATTAAAAAATCTGAATTGAACTAGATCAGAACTAGAACTGAACTAGAACTGAACTAGAACTGAACTAGAACTGAACTAGAACTGAACTAGAACTGAACTAGAACTGAACTAGAACTGAACTAGA
>NC_060950.1:64727861-64729129 GCF_022045245.1 Lucilia cuprina | reverse complement strand
AGAACTGAACTAGAACTGAACTAGAACTGAACTAGAACTCAACTAGAACTGAACTAGAACTCAACTAGAACTGAACTAGAACTCAACTAGAACTGAACTAGAACTGAATTAGAACTGAACTAGAACTGAACTAGAAATGAAATAGAACTGAACTAGAACTGAACTAGAACTGAAATAGAACTGAACTAGAACTGAACTAGAACTGAACTAGAACTGAACTAGAACTGAACTAGAACTGAACTAGAACTGAACTAGAACTGAACTAGAACTGAACTTGAACTAGAACTGAACTAGAACTGAACTAGAACTGAACTAGAACTGAACTAGAACTGAACTAGAACTGAACTAGAACTGAACTAGAACTAAACTAGAACTGAACTAGAACTGAACTAGAACTGAACTAGAACTTAACTAGAACTGAACTAGAACTGAACTAGAACTGAACTAGAAAAGAATTTTCACATTTAATCAGTATTTTATGATTGGACACTTGGTCACACTCAACCTTCCTCTATCCTGCTAGACCCTCATTAAGTTGTGTAAAGAGTTTAATATGCCTTATAAGACCAAAGTGTTGGAATTGGGTTACAAACATATACATATATTTATATGTACATAATTTTTAAAGCCCATCTCTTTATCTGTTTTTTTATTATTTATGTTTACCATGTTTTATCATAAATTGCTATTTTTATGATAGTTTGAAATACAAAGTTAATGAATAGTTTAATATTTATTTAAGTTTTTTGTAGTTGAGATGTGACAATTTAGAAAAAAATCTGTTTTTGAGTGAAAAACGTTAGAGTGTTTTACACTCTTAATTGGGTTAAATTCTTTGCTGTGAAAAATTGCTAAATAGACTTTTTACAATTTCACTCTTTTTTCCTAAGAGAGTGTATGTGAGGAGTGTAATATTGTGTGTGTGTGTGTATACAATGTGAGCATCCATTTAGAAAATTCATACTGCTGACTTAGTTTCTGGGTTAAGTCTATAATTAATTGCTATAGATTTTTTGATTTATTAATAGATCGACGACCTGATTTTGTTGGCAAAAGAAAACTTAAGTTTTTGTAGGTATAAAATTAAAATATTTGTCAATAGAGAGAATACTACTTTTATGATGTAGGGGTATCATGTAGTTATAAAACGAACTGAACTGGAACTGAACTAGAACTGAACTAGAACTGAACTAGAACTGAACTAGAACTGAACTAGAATTGAACTAGAACTGAACTTGAACTGAACTAGAACTGAACTAGAACTGAAC
>NC_060950.1:64726291-64727761 GCF_022045245.1 Lucilia cuprina | reverse complement strand
ATTTAACAACAACTGTTTCTATATTTCGGAATTACTGGAAACATTATTAATATTGCAAGTTCGTTATTTTTGTATTCCATCATTTTATTGTTTATCTATTTGCCCTCTATCTCTCCAAACATTTTTGTTTTTGCAATTTTCTTTAAATATTTAAGTTAGTAGGTTTCTCTAACGATAAATCATAGTCAATCGAGTGTAACAAAATACAAATCCATTTTTTGTTTTCTTTTTCATAAATTTCCATAAATTTTGCCCCAACAAAAATACTTATTGGCGCAAAAGATGCAATTGAAGTGAATGAGTCAAGTAAGAGCGATAGCCAGCCAACTAATACGAACGAGGAACAGCTGGTTGGATATATGTATATTTTATGTAATGGTGAAAGAAAAATTGTGTAAAAATAATTAACATAACAAGAAAAATTCAAACAAAATTGCAACAAATTGTTGGTTGCAAATAAAAATTATGAAGTAAAGCAACATTTTGCAATGATTGCAATATTTGAGCAATAAAATTGTTTTGTAAAAGTTTTTAAATAAGATTTTGTTTGATAAATCAATTGGATCAAAGCCATGATTTGTCAGTAGGTGGTTCCAAATTTTAACCTAAAAAAAAACATTTCCTATAAAAAGTTTTAATTTTCTTTTAACATTCTTGTTGGTTGACTTCTTAAATATTCCAATCACTTTTTGTTACGTAAAATATTTGAAAAGTAAAAAATTTTTTAAATTACTAAAAAATAGATAATTAAATACAGCCAATCTATGCTGCTGAATAATTTATGAAAGAATATTTGTTTATTTTTTTTTTACTTTAAAGTCAAGGTGATTTCTTATCAGCTGATATACAAAATAAAAATTATACAATAAAGCAAAAAATCTAATCAGTTTTAAAATTAGTTTTATAATTGATTACAATAACAAGTGTTTTTTTGTATTTTTAATAAAATTAAAAAAATTTCTCTCCATAAATAAATAATTTTTTGCCTCTTACTTCATTATTATGACGTTTAGTCAGTACAAATACATTTTAAATGACTTTGGTTTTAGATAATAAAACTTAGATCACAATTTTAATATTTATTTTAATTCATATTATTAAATAAAGTAAAAACATATAAACTAAACAGATAAGTAGTTAGTTGAATAAACTTTTTTAGGGCATTTTTTTAGAGATTCTTGAAACATTATCTTATCAAAATTTCTTCAATAACCTAAATTTAGTTGAATTGTTGTGGGGGTAAATAAGAAAATATGTTATTTTAAGGAACTAAAACTGTTAAAAGAAAGATTAGGTCATATTTTTAAAGGCTTAAGGCACTTAAAAGTTAGATTTAATTCAATTCTAGCTCAGTTCTAGTTCAGTTCTGGTTCTGTTCTGGTTCTGTTCTAGTTCAGTTCTAGTTCAGTTCTAGTTCAGTTCTAGTTCAGTTCTAGTTCAGTTCTAGTTCAGTTCTAGTTCAGTTCTAGT
>NC_060950.1:64724510-64726191 GCF_022045245.1 Lucilia cuprina | reverse complement strand
AGTTCTGTTCTAGTTCTGTTCTAGTTCTGTTCTAGTTCTGTTCTAGTTCTGTTCTAGTTCTGTTCTAGTTCTGTTCTAGTTCTGATCAAGTTCTGTTCTAGTTCTGTTGTATTCTGTTCTAGTTCTAGTTCTGTTCTAGTTCTGTTTCAGTTTTTTTCCCTCCAATTTTGGATCTTGAACTGTCAATTATATGTTCGTACTAATTACTTCAGTTTCAGTCTTTTCCCTCCAATTTTGGAACTTGAACTGTCAATTATATATTCGTACTAATGACTTAACAATTTTCATTTGACTTTGCGGTTTCTAATTTCACTTTTTTCCAAACGCAAATGGTGTAAAGTGAAAAATGGCAAATAAATATTTTGAAATAACAACAATAAAACATGGAAAATAAACTCTTAAAAGAGATAAAGCAAAGTATAACTAAAATAAAACAGTATTTTATGCAAAAAGTTAAATAAAAATTAACAAACAACCGACAACCTCCGGTATTTGTTTTGAAAGACTAAGTTCAAACAAATATTGAAAAAATACTATAGCAACTAAGTTAGTTGCTATAAAGTGAAAATTTTAAATTATGAACGCGTGCTTCCAAAAAAAAAAAAAAAAACGATTTAAACACCAACAACAAATATGTTTAAGCATTCGAATATGTTGTTAAATATGACACATTAGTTAGTTACTCGCACAAGTAACTGTCAAGTGAAATTCAAACATTAGCGGAATTTTGTTTTCATAAACTAAATAAAGAAAAATTAGAAATTGTTGAATTTTAACAAATCCTTAAAAGGCGCATTAACATTTCACTTTTCTGCTGGATAGAAAATTTCTTTATTCTAAAAAGGAAGTTCTTTCAAAAAATCATATTGAGGAAGGTTTTATAAATTTCAAATATCAAAACACATTTCACTTTCATTTTCGTTTACTTAAACATAAAGCTTAATAAATATTTTTTTTGGTTACTATGTTTTTTAGTTAAATAAAAAGTATTTACTTAATCTCCTCACGTAGTAAATGGGGAGTTGAGAAATTTGTTAATTTCTTTTACTACTTCTTCATTTTATTTGTGGGCTATTGGAGAAAAAAAAGTTATGCTACGCATGTAACACAATTTGTATATTTTATATATGAATGAGTTCAATGAATTTCACTTGAATAATTTGAAATATTTAAATGAAAAGTGATTTATGATTTGAACTGCATTTAATTTTAAGTATTATGAAATCTCAGGGTATTACATATTTTATAACTTATATAATCGAAAATAAACGTATAAGTTTGTGCTCATTAACTTTCTTAAAATCAAAAGTGGATCACTAACTATTATTTTCGTAATTATAGTTAATTTAGTTCTAGTTTAGTTCTAGTTCAGTTGTAGTTCAGTTGTAGTTCAGTTGTTGTGCAGTTGTAGTTCAGTTGTAGTTCAGTTGTGGTTCAGTTGTAGTTCAGTTGTAGTTCAGTTGTAGTTCAGTTGTAGTTCAGTTGTAGTTCAGTTGTAGTTCAGTTGTAGTTCAGTTGTAGTTCAGTTGTAGTTCAGTTGTAGTTCAGTTGTAGTTCAGTTGTAGTACAGTTGTAGTTCAGTTGTAGTCCAGTTGTAGTTCAGTTCTAGTTCAGTTCTAGTTCAGTTCTAGTTCAGTTCTAGTTCAGTTCTAGTTCAGTTCTAGTTCAGTTCTAGTTCAGT
>NC_060950.1:64715788-64724410 GCF_022045245.1 Lucilia cuprina | reverse complement strand
TGAGCACATAAATCCACTCCCTTACAAAAACCCTGCAACAGAAATTGTATTACATTCAATAACAACAAAATCTTCAACAACGTGTTACAATCACGTTTTTCTTTTTTTGTTCAAAATTTATGTTAATTTCAACGAAAAACTCTTTTGTGACTCATTATTATTATTATTTTCAACATTTTACAACCATTTTTGTAAAAAATTTTAGCTTTTATTGTTTTATTAACAATAAATGCAGTCAAGTGCAACAGTTTTGTTTAGTGGTGGGTCGTCGTCGCCATCGTCGTCTGCCTTACAGAAAGCTACGAGTTAAAAATTAATGCTGCAATAATGAAACACTTGTTGCATGCCCACTAACTATAATATTTACTGAATTTTTTTAATTCTTTATTAACTGGATTTTATTTCGTTTGTTGTTAAATTAACACTCACACAAATGAAAAAGAAATTTATTGTTAAACTATTAATAGAATTTAACAAAATAGAAGAAAAAAACAAACAAACGTACATATTTAGTTTTGTAGCATTTTAGTATGTGAATACAGGAAATTTAACCAATTATGCCAAAAAAAAACAAGACACATACTTTTAACTATAAACCAAAAGGTTTTATACATATGAATGTTGAAATATTGTACATAAATATAAAATTTACTGAAGCATTACAAAATATATACATATGTACATACTAACATACACATTGAAATTTTATAGTTGTACATAATATTTTTTCCAGAATACTGGAGTTATTTGGGAAAAACTTTAACTGGGCTGAAGAGAACCAACTGTTTTACAGTTTTTCAGATTTTTAACTTAAAATTTCTGCTCTTCAATAATGGATCTATAACTGCACCTTTACCTTAAAGTTTTATCTATCCAAACATTGACTATTCAATAATGCATTTTGCTCTCCAAACTGGAATCATTAGCATTTAGCTGCTTTTCTCCATTGATAGATATTTAACTGATATGTTTCGTTCCCAAATCTTAGGTATATAACTCAATTTATCGCAATTTATCAATATCTTCCTTTATGGATCTAAAACTGACAGTTTCTGCTCTCCAATCGCGTATATAAAACTGACAATTACTAAACTTGGGAGACAATGGATCTTTAATTTACATATTGTTCTGTGATGAATTAGAACTGAACTAAAACTGAACAAGAACGGAACTAGAACTGAACTAGAACTGAACTAGAACTGAACTAGAACTGAACTAAAACAGAACTAGAACAGAACTAGAACAGAACTAGAACAGAACCAGAACTAGAACAGAACTAGAACAGAACTAGAACAGAACTAGAACAGAACTAGAACAGAACTAGAACAGAACTAGAACAGAACTAGAACAGAACTAGAACAGAACTAGAACAGAACTAGAACAGAACTAGAACAGAACTAGAACAGAACTAGAACAGAACTAGAACAGAACTAGAACAGAAACTAGAACACAACTAGAACAGAACTAGAACAGAACAAGAACAGAACTAGAACAGAACTAGAACAGAACTAGAACTAGAACAGAACTAGAACAGAACTAGAACAGAACTAGAACAGAACTAGAAAAGAACTAGAACAGAACTAGAACAGAAATAGAACAGAACTAGAACTGAACTAGAACAGAACTAGAACAGAACTAGAACAGAACTAGAACAGAACTAGAACAGAACTAGAACAGAACTAGAACAGAACTAGAACAGAACTAGAACAGAACTAGAACAGAACTAGAACAGAACTAGAACAGAACTAGAACAGAACTAGAACAGAACTAGAACAGAACTAGAACAGAACTAGAACAGAACTAGAACAGAACTAAAACAAAACTAGAACAGAACTAGAACAGAACCAGAACAGAACTAGAACAGAACTAGAACAGAACTAGAACAGAACTAGAACAGAACTAGAACAGAACTAGAACAGAACTAGAACAGAACTAGAACAAACTAGAACAGAACTAGAACAGAACTAGAACAGAACTAGAACAGAACTAGAACAGAACTAGAACAGAACTAGAACAGAACTAGAACAGAACTAGAACAGAACTAGAACAGAACTAGAACAGAACTAGAACAGAACTAGAACAGAACTAGAACAGAACTAGAACAGAACTAGAACAGAACTAGAACAGAACTAGAACAGAACTAGAACAGAACTAGAACAGAACTAGAACAGAACTAGAACAGAACTAGAACAGAACTAGAACAGAACTAGAACAGAACTAGAACAGAACTAGAACAGAACTAGAACAGAACTAGAACAGAACTAGAACAGAACTAGAACAGAACTAGAACTGAACTAGAACAGAACTAGAACAGAACTAGAACTGAACTAGAACAGAACTAGAACTGAAATAGTATTGAACTAAAACTTAACTAGAACTGAGCTCGAACTAAACTAAAACTGAACTTGAACTTTACTAGAACTGAACTAGAACTGAACTAGAACTGAACTAGAACTGAACTAGAACTGAACTAGAACTGAACTAGAACTGAACTAGAACTGAACTAGAACTGAACTAGAACTGAACTAGAACTGAACTAGAACTGAACTAGAAACTGAACTAGAACTGAACTAGAACTGAACTAGAACTGAACTAGAACTGAACTAGAACTGAACTAGAACTGAACTAGAACTGAACTAGAACTGAACTAGAACTGAACTAGAACTGAACTAGAACTGAACTAGAACTGAACTAGAACTGAACTAGAACTGAACTAGAACTGAACTAGAACTGAACTAGAACTGAACTAGAACTGAATTAGAACTGAACTAGAACTGAACTAGAACTGAACTAGAACTGAACTAGAACTGAACTAGAACTGAACTAGAACTGAACTAGAACTGAACTAGAACTGAACTAGAACTGAACTAGAACTGAACTAGAACTGAACTAGAACTGAACTAGAACTGAACTAGAACTGAACTAGAACTGAACTAGAACTGAAGCAGAACTGAACTAGAACAGAACTAGAACAGAACTAGAACAGAACTAGAACAGAACTAGAACAGAACTAGAACAGAACTAGAACAGAACTAGAACAGAACTAGAACAGAACTAGAACAGAACTAGAACAGAACTAGAACAGAACTAGAACAGAACTAGAACAGAACTAGAAAAGAACTTGAACAGAACTAGAACAGAACTAGAACAGAACTAGAACAGAACTAGAACAGAACTAGAACAGAACTAGAACAGAACTAGAACAGAAACTAGAACACAACTAGAACAGAACTAGAACAGAACTAGAACAGAACTAGAACAGAACTAGAACAGAACTAGAACAGAACTAGAACAGAACTAGAACAGAACTAGAACAGAACTAGAACAGAACTAGAACAGAACTAGAACAGAACTAGAACAGAACTAGAACAGAACTAGAACAGAACTAGAACAGAACTAGAACAGAACTAGAACAAAAAGAACAGAACTAGAACAGAACTAGAACAGAACTAGAACAGAACTAGAACAGAACTAGAACAGAACTAGAACAGAACTAGAACAGAACTAGAACAGAACTAGAATAGAACTAGAACAGAACTAGAACAGAACTAGAACAGAACTAGAACAGAACTAGAACAGAACTAGAACAGAACTAGAACAGAACTAGAACAGAACTAGAACAGAACTAGAACAGAACTAGAACAGAACTAGAACAGAACTGGAACAGAACTAGAACAGAACTAGAACAGAACTAGAACAGAACTAGAACAGAACTAGAACTGAACTAGAACTGAACGAGAACTGAACGAGAACTTAACTAGAACTTAACTAGAACTGAACTAGAACTGAACTAGAACTGAACTAGAACTGAACTAGAACTGAACTAGAACTGAACTAGAACTGAACTAGAACTGAACTAGAACTGAACTAGAACTGAACTAGAACTGAACTAGAACTGAACTAGAACTGAACTAGAACTGAACTAGAACTGAACTAGAACTGAACAAGAACTGAAATAGAACTAAACTAGAACTGAACAAGAACTAAACTAGAGCTGATATTGAACTTTACTAGAACTACTCTTTAATCATTACGAACTTCTATGATCGACGAAGTCATATAGTTTCTGTTCTCCCGGCATATATTGTTAACTATCAATTTATTCTTGAAAATCGTAACGCTTCATACAAATGTTAGTTGGTCTCACTATTCACCATCGACAAAAGTAGCATTGCCATCATAGAACATTTTATGTTTTATTTTTAGCTAAAAAAGATTCACGTGTTTTTCTCTACTTTTTCACAAAGTCTGAGAGATTACAAACAATAGCAAAAATTGTAACGCTTGAGAGATTTGAAGGAAAAATCAAAAGTATTGCCAACTTAAAACAAAAAAAAACGCCTTTGAAAAAGCCCTTCTCTAAAAATACAAGTGTTAAGATTCAATTGCTTATGATATCATCTTTATTTTTTGCGCTAAGACTATTTATTTATTTGCAGCTACAAAAAACAAAACCCAAGTATAATTAATATTTATTTTGCGAACATAAAAAATCTCAAAATATTATTAAACAAGTTTTGATACAACTCATTTAATATACAAAGTACTTAAAGCAAATCGAAAAAAATACTAAAAAAATAAAAACAATTGTCCAGTTCTTAAGTGATGTTGTATCGTTGTAAGTCATAACAAAGTTTTCAAACGAAATTGCTTCAAAAACACTCTACAACACCAAATGTGAATTGCACAAATATTTATGTAAATTAATAAAGAAGACTCTCATGACATTGTATTATCAAAATGAAATAAAAATTATTAAGATTTCTTTAAAAGCAAAACAAGATTCAATAACAAACAACAATGAAAACAACAAAAAATGCATTATAACTTCAAAAAAAAAAAAAAAACACAAAAACTTTATAACGTCAAACAACTTTCACTGATATGTCATATTCATATGTATCAAATCCATATAAACAAACTAAAAAAAAAACCTTCTTTTTCTCTTTTACTACTTATAACTTCCAACTCCTAACCAAATTAGTAATGAATAAGATTTTTCTTATCATAATAATAAAAATCCACTTTTGTTAGACATTCATTCATTCATCAAGTCAGACGAACTGTCATTTATGTTTTAGTTCATCAAAAACAACATTTTCTTATTGTTTCTCTGTTTTTGTCATAAATTTTTAAAACGAACTGTAAAATTTTGAAATTTTTGTTTTTATATTTAAATGCTAGTTAAAATTTTGAAATGACAGTTTTATTGGGTATTAAAGTCCAAATTCAAATGCAAATTTTCAGTTTTAATCTTCTCTATTTTGATAAAAAGCACGTGTTTAAATAGTTTTGGAGTTTCTTTAAACGATTAATCGGTTATTTTAATATGTTTCTTACTTCACTTTCTGCTCTATAGAAATGGATCTTTAACTGTCAGTTTCTGCTCTGCATACATAGATTTTTTGCAAAACAGTTCATGGTCTTTGATCAAGGATCTTTAATAAATAGTTTCCTCTATCCAGTTATGGATCTTTTAACCACAGATTCTTCTCTAACCATGAATAGCAACAGTTTCTTTTTTTTTAAATTTTTAGTCTTTAATTAACAGTTTCTGCTCTCAAATCGTGGATATTTTACTCTCAAATCATGAATCTTTGGGAAATAGTTTTTTCTCTATAATCATAAACAGTTTCTTTGCTTTAAGCATGAATCTTAAAGTAACATGGATCTTAAATCAAATATCTTTCTTCCTTAACTGACAATTATAGATCTTCAACCAATAATTTTTTCTCTCTCGTCATACATTAACAATTTTTACTCTCCAAACATAGATCATTTACTCACCGTTTTTCTCTAATAATTATAGTCTAATTTAGCACTGCTCTAGTTCTGTTCTAGTTCTGTTCTAGTTCTGTTCTAGTTCTGTTCTAGTTCTGTTCTAGTTCTGTTCTAGTTCTGTTCTAGTTCTGTTCTAGTTCTGTTTTAGTTCTGTTCTAATTCTGTTCTAGTTCTGTTCTAGTTCTGTTCTAGTTCTGTTCTAGTTCTGTTCTAGTTCTGTTCTAGTTCTGTTTTAGTTCTGTTTTAGTTCTGTTTTAGTTCTGTTCTAGTTCTGTTCTAGTTCTGTTCTAGTTCTATTCTAGTTCTATTCTAGTTCTGTTGTAGTTCTGTTGTAGTTCTGTTCTAGTTCTGTTCTAGTTCTGTTTTAGTTCTGTTTTAGTTCTGTTCTAGTTCTGTTCTAGTTCTGTTCTAGTTCTGTTCTAGTTCTGTTCTAGTTCTATTCTAGTTCTGTTCTAGTTCAGTACTTGGTCAGTTCTTGTTCTGTTCTAGTTCTGTTCTAGTTCTGTTCTAGTTCTGTTCTAGTTCTGTTCTAGTTCTGTTCTAGTTCTGTTCTAGTTCTGTTCTAGTTCTGTTCTAGTTCTGTTCTAGTTCTGTTCTAGTTCTGTTCTAGTTCTGTTCTAGTTCTGTTCTAGTTCTGTTCTAGTTCTGTTCTAGTTCTGTTCTAGTTCTGTTCTAGTTCTTTTCTAGTTCTGTTCTAGTTCTGTTCTAGTTTTGTTCTAGTTATGTTCTAGTTCTGTTCTAGTTCTGTTGTAGTTCTGTTCTAGTTCAGTACTTGGTCAGTTCTTGTTCAGTTCTAGTTCAGTTCTAGTTCTAGTTCTGTTCTAGTTCTGTTCTAGTTCTGTTCTAGTTCTGTTCTAGTTCTGTTCTAGTTCTGTTCTAGTTCTGTTCTAGTTCTGTTCTAGTTCTGTTCTAGTTCTGTTCTAGTTCTGTTCTAGTTCTGTTCTAGTTCTGTTCTAGTTCTGTTCTAGTTCTGTTCTAGTTCTGTTCTAGTTCTGTTCAAGTTCTGTTCTAGTTCTGTTCTAGTTCTGTTCTAGTTCTGTTCTAGTTCTGTTCTAGTTCTGTTCTAGTTCTGTTCTAGTTCTGCTCTAGTTATGTTCCAGTTTTGTTCTAGTTTTGTAGTTCTGTTATAGTTCTGTTGTAGATCTGTTGTAGTTCTGTTGTAGTTCTGTTGTAGTTCTGTTGTAGTTCTGTTGTAGTTCTGTTGTAGTTCTGTTGTAGTTCTGCTGTAGTTCTGTTGTAGTTCTGTTGTAGTTCAGTTGTAGTTCAGTTGTAATTCTGTTGTAGTATTGTTGTAGTTTTGTTCTTGTTCTGTTCTGATTCTGTTCTAGTTCTTTTCTAGTTCTGTTCTAGTACTACTGTAAAAAATTACCGATTACATAGTAACCATTAAACCGATTACTAAGTAACCTTTTACAATACAATAGTATTTCCACTATTATCTTTCATATTTGAAATATTTTCTGTTTATATCATCTTTCTCTGTGTTTATTGCAGTCATCACCTAAGTTTCCTCAGTATTTGTTTTGCTAACAAAATCATAAAAAGCCGAAAAGGTGAATTTATGTGAAAGACGTGCTTGAAAGTGAAATTGTTTGAATGACTTTTCATACAAACGTTTAAAATGTAAATTGTTGAAGTTGATAGAGGGAAAAGAAAAAAATTGTATTTTTCAAAGACCCGATTAGAAGGGTGTAATTTGATAATGAGGAGTTTCCGTAAATTTGTCACTTTGAAGAGAAAAAAAGTCATAGAGAGAGGAGAGAGAGCAAAGAACCGAAATCAGATGCATATTTAAATCATTTGTTACATTGTCAAAGCTTTCTTTATTTGTCAAAAAATAACGGTGTTAATTAAAATTACATGATTAATTACTATAGATTTCTTTGGGTAAAGTTTTCGAAAAAAAAAATGTTGTTAAACAAATTTCTTTAAAACAAAACACTCTATAACAATTATAAAACATAAAAATTAACAACAAAATTGAATAAAAAAAAACAAACATATTTCAAATAACAAAAGTATAAACCATTAAAAAACAATTAAAAACTTCACATGACTCTGACATATAATCAGGGACAAACTAATGATATTGACAGTAATACGAAATGAAATAAACAAAGAGAGAACACAACTACATGAGAGTAAATTCAGATAAATAACAAAAATAGAAAAAAAGAAATTTCTAATAACTAACAGCCGGTTTTCAAAACTGAATTTAAGTCAATGATGTTAAAATTAAACATAATGAAGTTGAAGCTGTTGTTTACCAACAAGCTAATGAAGATCATTATTATAAATAGAAAATGTATAAATGCTGATCTTGCTAAAGACCACAATAGAGAGAGGGAGCAAGAGAAATAACTAAATAAAAGAAAACTTATGAAAAAACACATATAAAATGTAAGGTTAACTAAAGCTTAATTAAACAATAGTTTTTTTTTTAAAGTTTTAAATAAAATGAATGAAATTCATTGAGAATTTTATTTAAATAGCAATGCTTACCAAAGTTATAAAAATCTTATAAAGAAATTCTCTAAAAAACGATCTTGTTAAGCTTTAAGCTGAAGCTATAGTAAAAACAATTCAAGATTTTTGTTTTTAAAGAAAAAAATTTCACTTTGGTGTCAATTTTTTCTTATTTTTTTCATAAAACTAATGAAAGAAATCATTGTTATGTTAAATTTTATAATGCTATATGAAAGAGATTATTGTCAGTGGCGGATGTATTGGAAAAAAAATTAGGAAGCTTACATCATTTTTTTAATATATATAATTTCATATTTATAATTTCACTTTTATATTAAGACAGAGATTTTATGATCTATAGACTGAAGTATAGTC
>NC_060950.1:64714370-64715688 GCF_022045245.1 Lucilia cuprina | reverse complement strand
GAACTGAACTAGAACTGAACTAGAACTGAACTAGAACTGAACTAGAACTGAACTAGAACTGAACTAGAACTGAACTAGAACTGAACCAGAACTGAACTAAAACTGAACAACCCCTACCTGCACCAACCTAGATCGCAGTTGTTGAATTAATTTGGATTCTATATAGCGGTTCAAGTAGTTCATTATCACCACTTTCAAACTGTCTGAAATGCTTTTGATCTGTGATCGTATATGTAATCGAATAAACTTTCATATCGATATCACTTGTCGATATAAAATTTTTTGTTCAAAATTAATTCTAACGTGATATAGGCTTTTTGTCCCAACTTAGACTACAATCTGTTGAATTGCAGATTATTCAAAGTGATTTTGATCTGATGCCGAATTACCGTATATGTGATCGAATAAACTTTCATATCGAAATGACTTATCGAATGTGAAACTAAATTTCTTGTTCGCTATTTATTCAAAATCATAATTTGTTTGAAGAAACGGATTGATCTCTCTGGGAATAAAAATGCTAATGCGAAAGTAATAACAATGCTTTCAAATTTTTCTTCAACATTGTTACAGTACTTTTCATACAACCCACGTTTAAGTTGGCCAGACAAATAGACAGTCTGACAGGCGGTTATATGTACCAGTATAAATGGTACAAATATTTTCTGTGAAAAAAAAAAACGTAGAAATTATAACAAGGCCTAAACTAAAGGCTTAAATATCTTGTTATATTAGTTTCTCCTGTTTTTTCTAATACATTCAAATAATTAAGTCTCTATTAAGAAGAGCTAAATCGTAAAGTGTTTTCAAAACATGAAGAGAACGAGAGAGAGTTGTGAATATGAAGAGATAGTGTGATGATAATAATAGTGTTTGTAAAGCATGACAATGACAATAATTAAATATATTCGGGGTAATAGGGAATTTTGGATCGATATAAAATGGGTAATAGAAATTAGCCCAAAGTCTTGATTATAATCAATAGTCTAGATTATAGATTTGCTTAAAGTCTAGACTATAGGCTTAAAAATTAGGAGTATAGTCTGGATTATAGACTACTCTATTGTCTGGAAATGATTTTACTTTAGTCGGAGCTATAGATTACATTTTAGCCTGGACAATAGATTACTCTAAAGTCTGGACTATATTTTACACTATAGACTGGACTAAATGTTACTCTGTAGACTGGACTATAGATTACTCTATAGTATGGACTATAGATTACTCTATAGTATGGACTATAGATTACTCTATAGTCTGGACTATAGATTACTCTATAGTCTGGACTATAGATTACTCTATAGTCTGGACTATAGAT
>NC_060950.1:64709057-64714270 GCF_022045245.1 Lucilia cuprina | reverse complement strand
GTTCTAGTTCAGTTCTAGTTCAGTTCTAGTTCAGTTCTAGTTCAGTTCTAGTTCAGTTCTAGTTCAGTTCTACTTCAGTTCTAGTTCAGTTCTAGTTTAGTTCTAGTTTAGTTCTGGTTTAGTTCTAGTTTAGTTCTAGTTCTGTTCAAGTTTAGTTCCAGTTCAGTTCTAGTTTAATTCTAGTTCAGTTCGAGTTTAGTTCTAGTTCAGTTTTAGTTCTGGTTTCTTTAGAATGTATTCTTAGAAGACAAACCTAGGTACTGATGGTGTACCAGACGATAGCTAGAACCTTTATTTTGCGCTAAATACCTTTTACGTTTACCCTCCTAATATGTAGTTGGTTGCTTGTTTCCAGTGTTATATTCATTAGATTCTTTCTAATTCTGGTCTCTGTTAGTCTGGTTTTAAGGTGAATGCACTGACAGTATATTGTGCTCTAATGTTCTCAATTTCTATTGAGATTGAGATGTTTTAGCGAGCCCTCTCTGCCTCTAACTCGCTCTCTATCTCTATTTTCGCTTATTATTAGAAAATTTTTGTTATTTTCTTTAATTTCTTGACAAATTTAAAGCAGGGTAATTATTAAGAAAAAAATTTTTAAATTTTTAATAATTTTTAAATTTTGCAAAATTTTTGTGTTTTTTTTTTTTTTTTTTTTTTTTTTTTTGAGTAAAAATGTCAAAATTTTGACTAAAAGAGTTTAGAGCTAAATATTATTAAATTAATTAGACTAATTAACACTTTTTGTGTAATATATCAAAGTTTTCTAGATTTTAGAGAAATTTATGAATCCTCTGATAAAACGGTTAATTTTACGATTTTTTATCTTTAGAATTTATAGTTTATGTGATTGGGTTTTTTTAAAACAGGTTACATAAATAGGTCAATTCACATATTTTTCAACAGGTTACTTTGCCAGATTGCACTTCCTGGTTTCAATTTTATGTGGCATACAACACATACACACACACACACACACTCATACTCATACACCGTGCTACACAAACTGCTAACTTTATAGATAATTTGTTGTTGTTTTTATTTGGTTTTAATAAAGATTTATTTACTTTTTTTATTATAGGTATTTTTCAGATAAAAAAGCACTTGCTGTTTGTTAGTGGGTTTTTTTTATTAATTTATTGCATTTTCCTTAAATTATTTTCACTTCAGTTATTTTTTCTGCGTACACTCTCGTCTAGTTTCTATTTTTTTTTTTCATTAAACAGAAAAACAAAATACCAGCAACAACAACTTAAAACCCGCTTTTGCTTTGAGTATCTACACCTTTTTTCTTTGGTTTTTTTGTAGATTTTATAATTCTTGTTATTTTTTGCTTTTATTTCTCACCACTTTTAATAAACCGTTTACTGGGTTTGTTTCTTCTTTTTTTGTTATTATTTCACTTAATATTTTTTCCTCTTTTCACTGTTTACTTTTTTCTTTCCACTGTTCTTTCTTCCGCTAAAGACAACTTAACACGACGACAGGTAAACTCGTACTAAACTGTAACGTATTCTTCCATTTGACTTGCTTTGTGTTAAATTGGTTATCAGCAGTTAGCTCTTCTTTGTTGTTTTTTGTTTTTGTCCATATGCTCAGTCTAACTCTCTGTGTACCACAACTCTCTGTCATTATGGCTGTTAGATCATTTGTTAGTATAAGTGAGTGTCCGAAGAAAAAATACACTGTAATGAGTTTTTGTTCTTTTTCGCCGGCTTGTCTCAAATGATGCAACAAGTGTTTGTAAGGCAACAACAAAAACAAACAAACATAAAAACCTTTTCATTAAAACAACAAATAGTTAGTGTTTTATATATTTAACTAAATTTACTAATAAAAATAATTCACTTCATTCATTTTGATTCCTTATGCACCTACCGTTAACTACTTGACAATATAGTTATTGCCTAAAAGTATGCTTTATTTTCAAAACATAAACATGTACGTTAAACAGAAATCTTTTGAAAGAAATAAACTCGTAGTTCCCAAGAAGTTTAACTTTAGTTCCGATTTAGTTTTAGTACAAATCTAGTATAAATCTTTCTCACTTCCAGAATAATTAGAAAACTGTTTTAGCTCTAAGATTAATTTTTACATTTTTCTCTATTAAAAGCATTATTTTAAGTTCACAGCTACAATAAATGGTTATTTTCAAAGAAAAATGTTATTTTTTATAATTTCATATCAGTACATGCTAAAAAAGATCATGTCCTTTGAAAACACTTTTCTATTTTTCATCGAAAATGGTCGATATGTATATGTAAGTCAAAATAAAGTTTGTGGAGAAGTTAAATACATAAAAAGTCCAGCCGGTTAGTTTTCTGCCTGAAAGGGTTAACTTTAATTCAACCACGTTTGGTTTAAGTTTAGTTTAAAATTATGTTTAAATTAGATCTTATACATCTATAGTTCACTTCAACTTTAGTTTGAGCTGTGTTCTAGTTTTGTGCTAATTCTGTTCTTGCTCTTTTTAAATTCTATACTGGTTTTGTTCCAATTAGGCTTTAGTTCACTGCAAGTTCTGTTCTTGTCCTGTTAGATCACAACTTTAGAGTTCTAAAGTTGTGATCTGGTTCAGTTTGGCTCAAGTTCAGTCTATAAAGGTTCTAATTCAATCCTCGTTTTATACTTGTTTTTTTTCTGTTCTAGATGACTTCTTATTCAGTTCTAGTCCTGTATGTTGTGTTTTAGTTCAATCTAGTTCGGTTCTAATCCAGTTCAGTTCTTCTTATGTTGTTAGTTTTAATTTTTGTTCTTGTTCTGTTCAAGCATAGAATTTCAAGTTCAAGTTGAGTTCTAGCTGTTTGATTCTAGGTGTTCTTGTACTGTTCTTATACTGCTGTGGTTCGTTCTTGTTTGGTTCTTTTCTTGTTCTGTTGTTGTTCTGTTGCTGTTCTGTTGTTGTTCAGTTGTTATTCTGTTATTGTTGTTCTGTTCTTGGTCCTTTCTTGTTCTTATTCTGTTCTCGTTCTGTTGTTGTTCTGTTTTTGTTCTGCTCTGACCTTTTCTTTTTGTTGTTGTTCTGTTCTTGGTCTTTTCTTGTTCTGTTCTTGTTTTTAATCTGTTCTTGTTCTGTTACTGTTCAGCTCTTGTTCTGCTCTTGTTTTGTCCTTGTTCTGTTCTTGTTGAGTTCTTGCTCTGTTCTCGTTCAGTTCTTGTTTTGTTCTTGTTGAGTTGTTGTTGTTCCGTTCTTGTTCAGTTGCTGTTCTTGTTCTGTACTTGTTATGTTGTTGTTATGTACTTGTTTTGTAGTTGTTCCGTTCTTGGTCTGTTGTTCTTTTCATGTTCTGTTGTTGTTCTGGGTCTTTTTTGTTCTGTTCTTGTTCTGTTGTTCTTATTCTGTTCTCGCTCTGTTGTTGTTCTGTTTTTGTTCTGCGCTGGGCTCTCCTTTTTTTGTTGTTGTTCTGTTCTTGGTCTTTTCTTGTTCTTTTCTTGTTTTTAATCGGTTCTTGTTCTGTTACTGTTCAGCTCTTGTTCTGTTCTTGTTTTGTTCTTGTTGAGTTCTTGCTTTGTTCTCGTTCAGTTTTTGTTGAGTTGTTGTTGTTCCGTTCTTGTTCAGTTGCTGTTCTTGTTCTGTACTTGTTATGTACTTGTTTTGTAGTTGTTGCGTTCTTGGTCTGTTGTTCTTTTCATGTTCTGTACTTGTTCTGTTGTTGTTCTGGGTCTTTTTTGTTCTGTTCTTGCTTTGTTTTTGTTCTGCGCTGGTCTTTTCTTGTTTTGTTGTTGTTCTGTTCTTGTTCTATTCTTGTTCTGTTTTTGTTCTGTTCTTGTTCTATTCTTGTTCTTGTTCTGTTTTTGTTCTTTTCATGTTCTGTTATTGCTGAGTTCTCGTTCATGTTCAGTTCTGTTCTTGTTTTGTACTTGTTGAGTTCTTGTTGTTGTTCTGTTTTTGGTCTTTTCTTGTTCTGTTGCTGTTCTTGTTCTGTACTTGTTTTGTTCTTGTTATGTTGTTGTTATGTACTTGTTTTGTAGTTGTTGCCTTCTTGTTCTGTTGTTCTTTTCATGTTCTGTACTTCTTCAGTTGTTGTTATGTAGTTGTTCTGTTTCTTTTTTTGTTCTGTTCTTGTTCTGTTTTAATCCGGTTTTAGTTCTCTCCTAGTTCAGTTCCATTTGTGTTCTAGTTCTTTAAATTCATACAAAAGATCTCCAGCAGTCTTTTATAGTTGTCCATATTGTGATTGATTTGTTGCTACCTCCAACTACGGATTATTTATATATTTTATAATTGTAACAACATTTTCTTAAAATTTAATATTTATTTTAAAATTTTTAACTTTTTCAAAACCTGATTTATTGAAACATTATAGAATTTGTGTATGTATTACTTGTGGTGTGTTATTAATTAAGTACTTAATTCTGTAAGTAGGTAATTAGCATCATATTTTCTTTATTTATTTGTTTGTTTATTTGTATATATACTATATGTCCAATTAACAAGAGTAGATTTTGACTTAAAATATAACTCTTCCTTTTTGAAAGCAAATACTAATTATCTATACAAAAGTAAATTAGTAATTGCTTTTATAATTTTAAAGGAGCACATCCATAAGGATATGTCACGAGACTAACTATTATAACGACTAAAGTTACGATAATAAAAAGTTTATGAAACAAATTACTTGCAATATGTTTTTTTACTATTGTAATAAAATTTGTTTTGAAAAAGTCTACAAAATAAATGTAGATCAATTTTATATTAAAAATTAAAGAAAAACGAACGATAAAAAGAAAACAAAAAAAATAGTAAAATTCAAAGAAAATTTAAAATAGAATTGCTACCATTATTTTAAAATTTGGTTTTTCTGTTGAGAAAATAAAAAGTTTTAAGGGTTGGTAGTGTTTATGTTGGAGGTGTTGGTGTTGTTGTTGCTGTTGTGGTTGGTACAGGCTGCTTAGACGGTAAGTATTATTTCAGCAGAACTTCCAGCGATTACCGCATTCATTACACATGACAAAAGTGGTCATAGGTTCATCAGATGAACGTGTTTGCAGTTGATTATAGGTACAATTACGTTTCTTACATTTGCCACACTTAAGCAGATCCGTTTTGGTACCCTGTACAGTGGCCAATTGAGCATCATTAATAGCTTCCTTGACAAATTTCTCTCTTAGCTTTTTCATTTCATCACTGGCCATTTCTTCGGGCGTCATTTTAGCCAACTGTTGAGCGGTAATGGCACCACACATGTAATTGCCACGCAAGGTGCGATTTT
>NC_060950.1:64700879-64708957 GCF_022045245.1 Lucilia cuprina | reverse complement strand
GCCTTTAGTAAGTCCAAGGCTTGTTCTTGTCCCTAGAAAGGTAAAACAAATAATTTTATTAAAATTTATAAAATTTAAACAAATTTTCTTTAAAAACAATTTAAAATTTAGTCTGGTTACAAACCCTCTAGCCAAAACATAAGTCACTATGTATTGCTTAAACCACTAACAAGAAAAACATACAAATTACAAGAAACACCGGCTGCCTGCTGGCTGTACTAGGTTTTAGCAGCAGCAGCACAACAACGAGAACAGCAACAAAATTAAAAGGCGCGCATGAGACTCACACACATTGTTGAACTCTACTAATTGCATTTTTTAGTTCACAATACATTTTACTTTTAATTTCCTAATATTTATAACACTTTTAATTCCCAATTAATACCTACCGTGCCATCATTTGTTGTGATTTTGCTCATTTTCTTTTGTATTTTAAAAACTTCCTCTTCCACACTCATTTTTGTTCACGTTTATTTTTAGCTGGAAATTTTAACAAAATTATTAATTATTTTCACATAAACCTAAAGTTTATCTCATAAACTTTTGTTTAATAGCTTACTTTTTGAAAATTTTTATTAATTTATTAGTTAAAATTAGCGATTTTTGTGAAGAAAAAAATATCTAGTGTGTTCTCGTTGCAGAAAAATTACAGTCTTTTCTTTTTCTTATTTTTACTTTGCACTGAAATTCGCTTTTTTTCTGTATTGACAAGTAGCCAGAGTTACAAGCCGAGACAGTTCAAAACGGCGTCAACTGTCCGCCGGTATTAATTTGCAAGTCGCGCCGTCGTCGACTTTTTTTGGCTCAAAACATAGCCGCTGATAATAAAAATTTAAATCACACATGTATTTCAGAAAATAATTTTACCAATTGGAACAGAGCTGTCACTATTTAAAATTCTTATAGTAAAATAAAAGTAGTTGCCACACAATATTGGGTTAATATTAAAATATAGAAAACAACTAAAGTAATACACATATGCTACAGAAAAAACTTATATAGAGTAAAATGAAATTCATCCGTAGAACAAAAAAGTGAATAAAAGTCATATGATATATATATATTTTGTGTTAAAACGATTGGTATATCACAATAACAAAGTAAGATGGAAACAGCTGATTTACTTATTTTGTATGGGTTTAAATAAAAATACATCCCTGATCTAATGCAACCTGCTTGTTTTTTGAATCATCATCTGTCAAATTTTTCATTCGTATTCTCTCTAGGGTTCTACAGTTGTAACGACTTTTTTCGACTTTTTGACTATTTTCGACTTCTTTCTACTTTTTTCCGACTATTTTTTGTCTTTTTTCGAGTTTTTCCGACTATTTTAGAGTTTTTGACTTTTTTCCACTTTTTTTAAATTTTTGATTTGTTTCTACTATTTTCGATTTTTCGACTTTTTCGACTTTTCGACTTTTTACGACTTATCGACTTTTTTCGACTTTATTCGACTTTTTTCGACTTTATTCGACTTTTTTCGACTTATCGACTTTTTTCGACTTTCAGACTTTTCGGCCTTTTTTGACTTTTATTCACAAAGTCGACTTTTCGACTTTTTTCACAGACGATAGTCGAGTTATCGACTTTTTTGGAACAAAATAGTCGACTTCGACTTTTCGACTTTTTTCGACAAAAAGTCGATTGTTCGATTATTTGAAAGTCTATTTATAGAACCCTAATTCTCTCTCAATGTGTGCTGATTTTATTACATATTGAGTTTAGATGATTCCATTCGTACTCTTTTACTAAAAACTTTGACAGATCATATTACTTAAGTGATCGTGTGATGTAGAATTCTATAAATCGACATTCGAATAATCGAACAATCGACTTCTTATTGATAAAAGTCGAAGTCGACTATTTTGCTTTAAAAAAGTCGATAACTCGACTATCGTCTGTGAAAAACGTCGAAGAGTCAAATAAAGTCAAAAAGTCGGATAAAGTCGAAAACTGGAAAATAATAGAAAAAAGTGAAAAATTGTCGAAAATTTAAAAAAAGTGGAAAAAAGTCAAAAACTTTGAAATAGTTGGAAAAACTTATGTATTCGACTTTTCGAATTTTTTCGATTATTTTTGACTTTTTAACTATTTTTGACTTTTTTTTAGACTTTTTGACCTTTTTTTACTTTTTCCGACTATTTTCGACTTTTTCCGAATTTTCGGCTATTTTCGAATTTTTTCGACCTTTTGACTATTTTCGAATTTTTTTTCGATTTTTAACTATTTTCGATGTTTGACTATTTTTGTCATTTATCGACTTTTTTCGATTATTTTTGACTTTTTTAACTATTTTTGACTTTTTCCCACTTTTTTTACTTTTCCGACTTTTTAACTATTTTTGACTTTTTCTGTTAAAAATTCAAACCGTTTTTTGTTTGATTCCAAAAGAAGCAAATTTGGCGCCTAAACACGAAAAAATATCTGATGCGGTACGGCAACACCATTTCTTAACAAATGCAACCCTGCACCAAAATCTCACAGCTGTTTTTTGCTTTTCACGTTCTTGCGCGAGGCGAATTTATAAATTCGCTTAGTTTTTGTGTTTTCTTTTACGGGCTGCGGGAAATATTAAATTCTTTAACAAAAAATTAAAAATTATAACAGAAAATACCAAAAATTAACATGAATAATCTTTGTAAATTAATACCCTACACTTGGCGTCAAATAATACCAAAACAACAAAGTATAATCAAACGTTTTTATGGTAAGAAAACCAGCTGCCGGCAGAGTCTCTTAAAAAAGTGTTATTTAACTATTCCTTGTACAATTTTACAGCCTCACCACCCAAACGTTTCTATAAGAAAACCTCTGTGCTTTTCAATGATGGTAAATATGAAGTGACCTTAGATCATCGTAAATTGAAAACACCCAAAGGAGCACCGTTTACCTTGAAAAGTGAACCCTTAGCCATAGCCGTGGCCACTGAATTTGAAAACCAAAAGGAACATATAGAACGCTCTAAAATGCATTTGTCCGCCTTGTGCTTTACCGCCATCGATAATCCCAATAATCATTCAAAAATCGATATGGTTAATTATTTGTTAAATTACATACCAACCGATACGGTGTTATATCAATATGATGATGAAAAGGATTTGCATGATTTACAGCGTAATGAATGGGATCCTTTGATAAAGTGGTTTAATGAACGCTATGGCACTAATTTACAAAAGACCATGGATATAACACCTCCCGAGATATCAAGTGAAGATAAAATGAAAATTTCCAAATATTTACTCTCACACTCCGATGATGTTTTGTATGGTAAGTTTAAAGTGGAATAAAAATAAAGTCAATCTAATTAATATCCTTTTAAAGGTTTTGTTTTTGCTGTTGATACTTTAAAATCTATTATATTGTCCTTTGCTGCCATTGATCAGCGCATTTCAGTGGAAAAGGCTGTCACTTTGGCCCGTCTGGAGGAGGAATATCAATTGAAATTTTGGGGTCGTGTAGAATGGGCTCATGATTTGGCCCAACAAGAGTTGCAGGCACGTTTGGCCGCCTCTGTTTTATTTGTGCATCTTAATCGTTCGGAATATTTTGTTAAAGAAAAGACTTTAATCTAAAAAAAAAAACATAATATTTAAATTCCTAAACATATAAACGCTGACAGCAGTTGATTTATTTGTTATAAATTGATAATTTTAAAGTTATGTATAGTTAATCTACAAATTAAAAAACTTGTAAAATCAAAGGTAAGCAATACTTTTTTTAAAAAAAAAGTTTTTGAACATTAAAAAACAATGTTAATAAAGAAAAGAAATTTCGTGTTCAAAAACATGAAATTATTAAAAAACTATAAAGAATTCTTTAAAAGTTTCTTCGATTTAACACTTTCCTTAACATTTAACATAAATTTGTTTCACTTTTATTAATTTAACATTTTTTTATTTTTCTTTAGAGAATATTCATTAAAACATCGTCAAAAACTCATTACTCATACTATCTACTAAAAACAATTCCAGATCAAGATAAAATTATAACAAATAACATAAAATTACTAACCTTCAATCCTGTAGAAATCATATAACACCAATACAACTTACATTTTCAAAATCTATACATTATGAACTAACTCTCGCTCAAGATAACATTTACAGCAAGAAATGAAAAACAAGGTAAGTTTTGTAAATTTCTTATTTTTTAGTTAAAAACATTTCTTAGTCAAGATTAGCTTTAGTTTAAGCCTATATACTTGATATTAGGGTTCTATAGTTGAAAAGAAAAGTGAACTTTTTGACTTTTTGCATTTAGTTAAAACTTGACTTTTCGACCTTTTTTGCATTTTATGTAAAGTCAATTTTACGACTTTTTGATTTTTTTCCTTTAGTTAAAAGTCGACTTTTAGACTTTTCGACTTTTAATATCTTATAAATAGTCGACTTTTCGACTTTTTTCGACTTTTTTTGACTTTTCGACTTTTTTTGACTTTTCGATTTTTTTCGATTTTTTGAATATTTTCGACCATTTTTTTATTTTTTTCGAGTTTTTCCGACTATTTAAGAGCTTTTGACTTTTTTCCATTTTTTTAAATTTTCGACTATTTTTAACTTTTTTCTACAATTTTCGATTTTTCGACTTTTTTCGACTTTTTAACTTTTTTAACTATTTTAACTATTTTAACTTTTTTAAAATTTTCCACTATTTCTGACTTTTTCTACTATTTTCCAGTTTTCGACCTTTTCTGACTTTCTACGGCTTTTTTGACTTTTCGACATTTTCCGACTTTTCGAGCTTCTTCGACTTCTAGGCTTTTTTCAACTTTTATTTACAAAGTCGACATTTCGACTTTAATAACTTGACGATAGTCAAGTTATCGACTTTTTTGGAACAAAATAGTCGACTTCAACTTTATTCGACAAAAAATAGATTGTTCGATTATTCGAAGTCGATGTATAGAACCCTATTTGTATATTGTTTAGTTGTACGTCAGTCCTCGGTTCTATTTCTAATTCTGTTCTGGTTATATTCCTAATCTGTTCTAGTTCTGTTCTAATTCTGTTCTAGTTCTGTTCTAGTTCTGTTCTAGTTCTAGTTCTGTTCTAGTTCTGTTCTAGTTCTGTTCTAGTTCTGTTCTAGTTCTGTTCTAGTTCTGTTCTAGTTCTGTTCTAGTTCCGTTCTAGTTCTGTTCTAGTTCTGTTCTAGTTCTGTTCTAGTTCTGTTCTAGTTCTGTTCTAGTTCTGTTCTAGTTCTGTTCTAGTTCTGTTCTAGTTCTGTTCTAGTTCTGTTCTAGTTAAGTTCTAGTTCTGTTCTAGTTATGTTCTAGTTATGTTCTAGTTATGTTCTAGTTCTGTTCTAGTTCTGTTCTAGTTCTGTTCTAGTTCTGTTCTAGTTCTGTTCTAGTTCTGTTCTAGTTCTGTTCTAGTTCTGTTCTAGTTCTGTTCTAGTTCTGTTCTAGTTCTGTTCTAGTTCTGTTCTAGTTCTGTTCTAGTTCTGTTCTAGTTCTGTTCTAGTTCTGTTTTAGTTCTGTTCTAGTTCTGTTCTAGTTCTGTTCGAGTTCTGTTCTAGTTCTGTTCTAGTTCTGTTCTAGTTCTGTTCTAGTTCTGTTCGAGTTCTGTTCTAGTTCTGTTCTAGTTCTGTTCTAGTTCTGTTCTAGTTCTGTTCTAGTTCTGTTCTAGTTCTGTTCTAGTTCTGTTCTAGTTCTGTTCTAGTTTTGTTCTAGTTCTGTTCTACTTCTGTTCTAGTTCTGTACTAGTTCTGTTCTAGTTCTGTTCTAGTTCTGTTCTAGTTCTGTTCTAGTTCTGTTCTAGTTCTGTTCTAGTTCTGTTCTAGTTCTGTACTAGTTTTGTTCTACTTCTGTTCTAGTTTTGTTCTAGTTCTGTTCTAATTCTGTTCTAGTTCTGTTCTAGTTCTGTTCTAGTTCTGTTCTAGTTCTGTTCTAGTTCTGTTCTAGTTCTGTTCTAGTTCTGTTTTAGTTCTGTTCTAGTTCTGTTCTAGTTCTGTTCTAGTTCTGTTCTAGTTCTGTTCTAGTTCTGTTCTAGTTCTGTTCTAGTTCTGTTCTAGTTCTGTTCTAGTTCTGTTCTAGTTCTGTTCTAGTTCTGTTTTAGTTCTGTTCTAGTTCTGTTCTAGTTCTGTTCTAGTTCTGTTCTAGTTCTATTCTAGTTCTGTTCTAGTTCTGTTCTAGTTCTGTTCTAGTTCTGTTCTAGTTCTGTTGTAGTTCTGTTGTAGTTCTAGTTCTAGTTCTGTTCTAGTTCTATTCTAGTTCTGTTCTAGTTCTGTTCTAGTTCTGTTCTAGTTCTGTTCTAGTTCTGTTCTAGTTCTGTTCTAGTTCTGTTCTAGTTCTGTTCTAGTTCTGTTCTAGTTCTGTTCTAGTTCTGTTCTAGTTCTGTTCTAGTTCTGTTCTAGTTCTGTTCTAGTTCTGTTCTAGTTCTGTTCTAGTTCTGTTCTAGTTCTGTTCTAGTTCTGTTCTAGTTCTGTTCTAGTTCTGTTCTAGTTCTGTTCTAGTTCAGTTCTAGTTCTGTTCTAGTTCTGTTCTAGTTCTGTTCTAGTTCTGTTCTAGTTCCGTTCTAGTTCTGTTTTAGTTCTGTTCTAGTTCTGTTCTAGTTCTGTTCTAGTTCTGTTCTAGTTCTGTTCTAGTTCTGTTCTAGTTCTGTTCTAGTTCTTTTCTATTCTAGTTTTGTTTTAGTCCTGTTCGAGATCTGTTCTTTTTTTTCTTAATATAACTTTCTTACCTGCTTTTGGTTCGGAAAACATTTACATAATAAAACTCTTGTTTTTTATTTGCATTCAAATGTTTTTTAGAAAGTCTTCTTTTTTTCAATTTTTTATTGCGTACTCTGTTTTTTAATTTAACCTTTTCTTTTTGATCAGCATTTTTTTTGGTTTTTTAAAAAAAGGAAAAATATAATTTTATTTTGCTAAAATATTTTTTTATTTCTGTTATTATTGTAATGAAATTGGTTCTTTAAAAATTGGTAACAACTATAATTAATAAATCCCTTTTTGTGTTTTAATTATTTCGTAATATTTTGGTTTTGTTTCAAAAGAATAGAAATAAACAATTCAAAAATGTATTTATTTTATAATTTTATTAAAATAGTGGTATCCAAAATAATAGGCGAGGCTAGTTAGTATTGTTTATTATTATTATTAAAACTTAATGCAAGGAAGGCCTAACTATCAAAAATAAGCCAAAATATTGGTCTGAAAGACCAACAGAGTGGGGTTAAGCAATAAAGCGAGTAATCGGTTAATCTTAAATATTTTTGAAAACTCAGTTTGAAAATTTATTGAGAATAATGATTGATTTTTGTATGATGGTCAATTCAATTAAGATGGAAGAAAATAAAAATAAAGGATAATGGAAAATTTTAGAGACGAAAGTTGATGGAATGGTAAATTTTTCAATTTTCCTCTTTAAGGCTTCCTCTTCTGCTCCTGATGGCTTGTTTTAGTTGTTACTTATCAGATGATGATTGTTACTTATCAGATGATCTATTTTCACTCTCAAATCTGATTTAGATGATTGTAGAAACAAAATGAAAAAAAAACATGACATTAAATGAGTAAAAACACGATTACTCGTTAAATTTTTCACTTTTTATTCGATTAATAAAAATTTATTAAATAATAGCAAAAAAATTGTTATTAATTAAAATAAGAACAACAGTGGTTTTATTTATTACTTTTTTGGTTTTGTTTTTTTGTTTTTGTTTGATTAATTAAAATAATGCGGTTAAGCACAGTGTGGCGCCAAGGCATAAAATATTGGGGAGAGGGGAAAACAATAAATTTATTTAAACAAGAAAATTTCACAAAAAAGAGAATTGAAACAGAATTAGATCTTGAACAGAACTAGAACTAAATGAGAACTACAATTGAACTAGAACTGAACTAAACCTGAACTAGTACTGAACGAGAATTGAACTAGAATCGAAAAAGTATTGAACTAGAACAAAACTAGTACAGAACTAGAAAAGAACCAGAACAGAAATAGAACAGAACAGAACTAGAACAAAACTAGTACAGAACTAGAACTGAACTAGAACTGAATTAGAACTGAACTAGAACTGAACTAGAACTGAACTAGAACTGAACTAGAACTGAACTAGAACTGAACTAGAACTGAACTA